>NW_017298641.1:413987-414288 GCF_001594075.2 Trachymyrmex cornetzi | reverse complement strand
AAAAGAAAGTTTATTGTAGAATATTTTACATTCATTGATATACATATTTACATCCGTTACAAAGATTAAATAAATATTTTTATAAAATCGATTAAGTTTCCTAAATCGTACCACCTCTTATATATGGCTTCATTTGGAATCGCTGCCTTTTAGGTTATGGTGCTTCGAATGCATCATTTTGTCTTTGCTTTGGAACAACATAAAAGATAAAACAATCATGATGCAACCGAGCAATGTTTCCAAACGCCTGTATAAGAATAATTAGAAATAATATTATATTTTGTCAATTTCAAAGACGGTA
>NW_017298641.1:400539-413739 GCF_001594075.2 Trachymyrmex cornetzi | reverse complement strand
ATAAAATTCTTTCCCTATATCCTTGAAATGATTCTTTCATTTCAATTGACCTCGTGATAAATTCCTCGCAATACCGATTTCTCTCTCGATTGTCAAGATTTTTATTAAACGTTGGCCCTGAGTGGACTGAGCAAGTTTTTGCCCAAACTTTATTAATAAATTGAGTTAATACTTATTGCCAAAATTGTATACGATCATATGTATATACAATTTAATTCAATATGGAAATATTAATAATGGTCATCACATATACTTTCCGTAACCGTATAACTATAAGACGTATCGTAAGATATACCGTAAGAATTAGTCAATCAGAGCTGAACATTTTTGATAATGATTGGCTAATTTTTATGGTGGTACATCTTACTATTATGGAAAGTGTGTGCGGCAGCCCTACAGAAAAGTTTAAAAGTTCCAAAAAGAAATCAGAAATAATATTACAAAAATGCTAATGCGAGTCTACACGGTAATTGTTTTGAAAATCTATATTTTAATGATTGATTACAAAGTTAAAACTGTCTATGTTTTGATCCTAGCTTTCAATCCTCTTCAATGCGTAGAAGATGCAGTGAGCAAATGGCTAAAATATTACTATAATACATTTGAAACTGATGAGAAACTTTATTATTTATCTATTCATGAGTATACTTCTGCTTTCTTTATGAAGAATATACGGGATATATTAGAGAAAAATATGTTAAGTTTATCCCTGCTCACGTAATCGTTACTGAGATATTATTTGGAATATATGTCAATGTCAGTATTTAACCTCAATTCGCACATGTATGATGGGGGGGTGGGGGGGGGGGGGGAGATAAGCCCTCGGAATTTCAATTATCCGTTACGAACAGGTTAACTGTGTCACTAAATATATGATGAACTTACAGTATTACAAAATAATTAGCCTCGTGGCATTGTGCTGACAATAAGAATGTCACATTATTATTTAAAAGCTTTTCTTGTAGTGTCTGCAATAATTTGCGTTTAGCTATTTTTTGTGAAATAAAAATGACTTATATTAAAAAAACAGCGAGTGTCTTATTAATTTGCACATAATTTGTTTATGTAACGTAAGAATTTTAAATATATAACATTCGCAAAAACCATCTTGCGCGTAGTTGAATGCTCTTTATTTTTGTGTTTGTAATAAGATAGGTACGTGTTTCGTGAGAAAAATGTGAGATTTTTTTGTAAAGTTATTGACACTTGTAAGTTGCATAAATTTATAAAAAACGCCACTCATGGAACATTCAAATTATATCGTCGAAATAATTAGTCAAAGTAGAACTCGAATTTTTTAACTATATAGTCCATTCGAGTTCTATTTTGAAATTTTCAGTTACTTCATAATTGAAAAATGGGAATATGATATTTTTACAAGATTTTTAAATTGATGAATTGATGAAAAATGTTCATAAAAATTGTAAACAAATGGAAAATGATTTATTTATATGAAAATAATAAATTAAAAATAATCCAATCATGGATCAATTTAAGATCTTCAAAATCGGACTTTTAATCTCGGAAAATCTTAAATTTTTTATGTACGATTAATTATTTCGATGATATAATAATTTGAATATTCCATGAGCTATGTTTTTTATAAAGTTGTGCAACTTACAAGTATCAATAACTTTACAAAAAAATCTCACATTTTTCTCACAAAACACGTCTTATTATTATCTATAGAATATGTTAGCAAATTAAAAAAATAAAATGATGTTTCTAAGTTGCACGGTTTGACGTAGAATAGATTGTAAGTATATACTAATAAAGTCATTTTAAGGAGAAAACATGTAAAATATTAACTTACTTTCAATGGTACAAATTAGTACAAATTCAGTTATGTTAATTTTTTCCTTTATTTTGTTTTTTTGTTATGGTCCTGCCAGCTTAAATATTATCAACGTCATTGTTTTCTTGGAAATGACATAATATAGAATTGTTTTTGGCAGCACAAAATAGTACAAACTCAATCATATTGATTTCTGATATTATTTTTTTTTATCTTTTATTTTGTATTGGTCCTAAGCTTAATATTAAGCCAGCAGCGTCATGATTTTTTTCGAAATGGCAAACGGTATAAAATTAATGGTACAATTTAGTACAAAATGAATACTAAAAATTTTGATAGGTCCGATTTGATTCTACTGATTTGGTCCTGCTAGCTTTATAGAGCTGTTTTCAAATAGTTACAACATTTCAAAAACTTCTGTATCGTTTTATCACATTGATGAAAGTATGCTTTTGTGTGAATAGGAAATGGTTAGCGAAAATCTTTTATATATATATTTACTTTTCAGCAATAAAATTTTGAATGGTATTATTTGTATATATATTTGTCAGCTCCGTAAATTAATGATGACAACATAAAATAATAAATAACCACAAATAAATATTCGTGAACTTTGATTGATTTATACTTATCTGTTTTCTGTCCTCTGTAGCAATTCTTACAATTATATAATGTATTAATCATTTCTAATATAACTAATTTTTTTAAACATTTTTATTAAAACTTTAGAAAAGTAAAAAATGTCACGAGTATTTAATTAATTTCTCGGTATTGTGTCTCTTATAAGCATTTTGTTACAACGACAATATAATATTAAATATACTTTGTTTTTTCCTTTGAAATGAAATTGATATAATTTTTTTGTAATATCAATATATCACGTATACTTTGATAGATATATTGCTATTTGGAAACCTTAATACGTCAAATGTATTGATGTAATTATTCGCCATTGCATTACACGCTTCTTATTTAAAATTTAGAGCATGTAATAGGCCGTCTCGTCAGATTATCATAATGCTTACTCAATCAATATTAGAAAAATGCCTATTATGGTCGAAGCTGAATCTTCATTGCTTTAAATAATTCAATCTTGAATTACTAATGTACACTATACATGTACTTGCATATATACCATATTGGGTAATTCTTTCGAATAGGGGACCCCGCTCCTATGACCTTGATCTTGACATATGTTGTCTAGGTCATGACCCTGAGTAACCTCCAACAAGTTTTAGCCGTCGCTCGTTCTTCGTTAAAAAGTTATTAACAAAAGAAGTTTGAAAAATAACGTATTATTTTTGCTATATATACAATATTAAATACTATTCTACATAGGTTTGGACTTTCAGGGGCGCACGACTCTCACCTCCGACTCTCACCATATGGGGTGAGAGTCGGAGGTGAGAGTCGTGCGCCCCTGAAAGTCAAAACCTATGTAGAATAGTATTTAATATTGCATATATAGCAAAAATAATACGTTGTTTTTCAAACTTCTTTTGTTAATAACTTTTTAACGAAGGACGAGCGACGGCTGAAACTTGATGGAGGTTACTCAGAGTCATGACCTTGACAACATATGTCAAGGTCAAGGTCATAGGAGGGAGGTCCCCTATTGTACAGTTTTACCGCGAATTAAATTGACAAGTAATTTAATAATTTGATGCTACCTTCAAACATTATAAAGGTGTTAATATGTTGAAACTGTTAATAAATTTATTGCAAAAAATATTACCTCGGCCGGGACTTGAACCTGGATCTCTTGTAACTCCGTACGAGCGTCCTAAACCATTAGACCACCGTAACAATAGTAATGCTTACTATTGTTACGTTGTTGACATATGTGATGAACATTACGACAATTCATCATACATCGTATAATGAAATAGTTTCATAAGCTTACAATTATAATCGTCATTTTATCAAAAATTACGGATTGGTTAAGGGAATGCTGGAATGACCAAATTGTCGAGATTGCAAATCGATATAAATCTCCGAATTTACTGAATGAAATCGAAAATCTTTTTACAGAATTAAAGTAGACGTAAAATCGAGAGCTACTGCAATGAACTTTACCTACACTAAAATCGAAAAAAAGTTAAAAATTTACATTTTTTCAACTCGGCTGTCACCTGACGTAGATGTTTCTTTAATACAAAAGTTTTATAACTTGATTAAACAAAACGACAATTTAGCACTTAGTGCTTTACATGCATAAACAATACTGTGTTTATGAAAGTAATTGTAAGATTAAAAGCTTAAAAAAGAAAGATTTGCTTTGATTTGTAATCACATGTATACGAACTCTGAGCGAAGACTCGTAAACAAGGCAATAATTGTGTCTAGCAGTAGGTGTTTGATTTCTTGCAAGAGATTGCGTTACAATATGTTAGATAAGGACAGATACAGACGTTTGAGTGAGTTAGAACGATAATGTAATAGCGTTTTTCACTGCTAGAGCTGGTGCGCACTCAATGCGCATTAAAGCTGTTGTACACTATCCTAATCTGAATGTAAAAGTGAGATATCTCAATTAATAAAATACTCAATGTATATTTTATCAAATATCACAATAAAATATATTGACGTGTGTGAAGCTAGCATATCATATATCAGCATCGCATGAAATGACACCAGTTCTGCTCGCACCCACCATAGTTCTACAGTTCTATATCGGTTTTATTAATAGTTCTATCGAATTACGTCCAGAAAAAGCGATTTAAAAAATGAACTAACTTCCCGTCTTACCATCCAGCATCTCATAGGATTTCGAACGTGTGAGGTGTAAAGTACAAAAAACCAAAGAGTTCTATCGTTAAAACTTAATACATCAATAGTTCTGGCCAAAAAACCAAATAAGTTGTCCGAAAACGGTATATATTAACACGTACAGGTGATATGCTGGACGATTGGTGACAGTTCTGAAAGGTTTATGGTATTTATCGTGTAGATCTGATTCTGCCCTAACGAGTTCCGAAGTGTTCTGATGATAAAAATTATTTATTAATTTTTTAAACAATTTTAAAGACCCGAAACGAGGTACTTTTCAGAGCACATGTGTGATATGCTGGTCGAAATCAAACAGTTCTATAAGTCTTATGGTGCTTGTCGTGTAGCTACGGATGTATCCTAACGAGTACCGAAGAGTTCTGATGATAAAAATTATTTATTAATTTTTTAAACAATTTTTAAAACCCGAAAGAGGTACTTTTCTGACCACATGTGTGATATGCTGATCGAAATCAAACAGTTCTATAAGTAATATAATATATTATAGGACCGTACATGTGATAACACAAACTATAGAAAATCAAAGCCTTACACGGTCTAGCTGGATCTTAATGCTTGTATGATTCTTATGTGAATTTATATACTACGTATGTAGTCCCACAGAAACGCGCGCCGAAAAATTTTTCGGTCTTGAAACGCTAACTCTACTAAACTACCGCAGTAATATCACGAGTTAAATTGACTAGCAATTTTAACAAATTTTTGATGCTTATTCGCATCTTCGAAACGATCTTAATAATGATGAATAACATATTAAAAATTGTAAATAATTAATTCTTATTGCGAAAAATATTACCTCGGCCGGGAGTCGAACCCGGATCTCTTGCATACCGTGCGAGCGTCCTGAGCCTTTAGACTATCGAGGCCTCGAAATCAAACAGTTCTATAAGTCTTGTTGTGCTTGTCATGTAGCTACGGATGTATCCCTAACGAGTTCCGAAGAGTTCTGAAAAATTGTTTAAAATTTAAAATTGAGTCTTAAAAATTGTTTAAAATATTGATAAATAATTTTTATCATCAGAACTCTTCGGAACTTGGTTAAGATACTTCTGTAGCTACACGACAAGCACCATAAGACTTATAGAACTGTTTGATTTCGATCAGTATATCATACATGTTCTCTGATAAGTGCCTCTTTCGGGTCTTAAAAATTGTTTAAAAAGTTAATAGATAATTTTTTATCATCAGAACTCTTCGGAACTCGTTAGGATACATTTGTAGCTACACTACAAGTACCATAAGACTTATAGAACTGTTTGATTTCGACCAGCATATCACACATGTGCTCTGAAAAGTGCCTCTTTCGGGTTTTAAAAATTGTTTAAAAAATTAATAGATAATTTTTATCATCAGAACTCTTCGGAACTCGTTAGGATACATCTGTAGCTACACTACAAGCACCATAAGACTTATAGAACTCAATTAATACTAGAATGTAACTGCCTATTACGTCGGAGCTGGATCTTCGTTGCTTTTAAATAATTCAATCTTGAATTACTAATATATACTATATATGTACTTGCATATATACCATATTGTAGTCTTTTTCAAACTGCGCGCCGAATTGTTTTTCCGGACTAAATAAACGCAATTAAAACTACTCTAGTAATCGCGAATTAAATTGACAAGCAATTTTAATAATTTTATGCTACCATCAAGCATCATATATTATAAAGATGTTAATCTATAAAACCTATTAATAAATTTATTGCGAAAAATATTACCTCGGCCAGGACTTGAACCCGGATCTCTTGTAAACCGTACGAGCGTCTTGAGCCATTAGACTACTTATAGAACTGTTTGATTTCGACCAGCATATCACACATGTGCTTTGAAAAGTGCCTCTTTCGGGTCTTAAAAATTGTTTAAAAAATTAATAAATTTTTATCATCACAACTCTTCGGAACTCGTTAAGATACATCCGTAGCTACACGACAAGCACCATAAGACTTATAGAACTGTTTGATTTCGACCAGCATGCCACACATGTTCTCTGATAAGTGCCTCTTTCGGGTCTTAAAAATTGTTTAAAAAATTAATAGATAATTTTTATCATCAGAACTCTTTGGAATTCGTTAGGATACATCTGTAGCTACACTACAAGCACCATAAGACTTATAGAATTGTTTGATTTCGACCAGCATATCACACATGTGCTCTGAAAAGTGCCTCTTTCGGGTCTTAAAAATTGTTTAAAAAATTAATAAATAATTTTTATCATCAGAACACTTCGGAACTCGTTAGGGCAGAATCAGAGCTACACGATAAGTACCATAAACCTTTCAGAACTGTCACCAATCGTCCAGCATATCACCTGTACGTGTTAATATATACCGTTTTCGGACAATTTATTTGGTTTTTTGGCCAAAATTATTGATGTATTAAGTTTTAATGATAGAACTCTTTGGTTTCTTGTACTTTACACTTCACACGTTCGAAATCCTGTGAGATGCTGGATGGTAAGACAGGAAGTTAGCATGTCATTTTTTAAATCGCTTTTTCTGGACGTAATTCGATAGAACTATTGATAAAACCGATATAGAACTGTAGAACTATGGTGGATGCGAGCAGAACTGGTGTCATTTCATGCGATGCTGATATATGATATGCTAGCTTCACACACGTAATGTATTGAGGATTTAAATTTCGCGGTTTAATTCGTTTCTATATTTTTATCAAACGTACGAGTACATCTTTACGTCGATTTGTGTACAACGGCTTCAATGAGTGCGCATCAGTAAAAAAATGCTAAAAAAAATATAATTATTGAACTAAAGACTATTATCGTTTTTTTTATTTGAAATTTAAAAAATCTGTACTATCAACATGAATCAAGTTTGGCGGTCATTCTAACATCCCCTTAAATGAAATAGTTTCTAATCAAACTCTTGCGAAATATCCATTAAATCTAAATTTTTTAAAGAATTGATACAAAAATTATTGTCAAGTTATTGAAAAATAGTATATTGCAATAGTTATGTAAGAACTGTAAAGAAAAACACTTTCAGAGATGTCTTTTTAGGTAATGCAGTTATGTCATGAAAGTAAATTGCAAGAAATGCAAAGTAAATTGCATTAGAATAACAATCACTTCCGTTGAAAGAATTTAATTCTGTCGGGAAATTATCCATGAACTCTTACATTACACGATCCCTACATATATTTATCGTCTACATTTTCGTTTTATAATTTATACAAAACATATGAGTGCGACGTTTACAAGAATAAAAAAGATAAAGTTATAATAAATAGAACAGAAAAAAGAAAAAAGTATTTTCTATTTTATCGAAATATCATTTATTTTACAAATGTAGAATGTACAATGAAAAAACTCAATTCCTAACAATTTTTATAGTCACTTAGTTAATCTCTAGATTAATTTAGCGTTTGACTGTAATAGACAACAAAGTAACAAGTAGCAAATACAATTATAATCTCACTCAAAGAATCACGAACAATATCAGTTATATTTTAACGTAATATTATGAATATATACATACATTTAAGTAATAAAACTTATACATTATCTTATTTAAAAAAGTTAAAAACGCTACGTTTATCATATGGCACGTAAGAAAACTGAGAAAATAGAATGCAAAGATCGATTTAAAATATTAAACTAAATAGATTTTTATGAAACTTTCATTCAACGTTCTACTAGGTCATACAATAATACTAATGAAAGGATTTTATGTAACAGAAACGATGGCACAAGTAGAACCTACTTAATCCTTCTCGGAATTTGGAAAAAAAGCTAATTAAAAAGACCAAAGAGCCCTCAGATTATTTGAATGACTGAAAAAACTCACTGCGAAGTTCACAAAATTAAAGAACCGATAAGTGGAATTGTTAAAAAGAATGAAACATTGTACGAAAGGGCGGTACAACCTATGTTCCAAGTCATCATATTGACCCTCCTGATCATCTCTATATAAAATCCTTTCACCAATATGATTCTATAGAACGTTTGATGAAAATGTTAAACTAAAGAGATTTTCATGAAAATCTCTTTAGTTTAACATTTGACACCAATCTTTGCATACTCTTTTAATAATGCAGTACCTGAGAAATATACACATTAACCGTTTTTATGTAACCTCGTGACTCTTTACTCTGAACTGGCCTAGTTTTTATTACTAATTGCGTAAGATTTATTTCTGATCATTATCCTTGCGCTGTCCTTTTTTCTAAAATTGCGCTCTAAACAATAATCGTTCTTTTTATTAGTCTGTTATCATCGGATTTACGAATTACATATGCAATTGTGTTAAGATGAAATATGATCAGATCATTGTGCATTTCTGCCATTAATAACTTATCAAGTATACAAAATTTTTTGTAATTCTAATTATAATTTTAGATAATCAAGACTACTTCACTGTATGTTGTTTACATACAGTCTAGTCATCTTTTACTGCACATTACATATTGTATAATGAGCATAAAATAATTATAAACGCAATTATATTTATCGAGACACGTACACTCAGAAAAAAGTTTTGTTGATATGTGACCAACAAAAAGTTTTTCGTTGTCCTAACCAAAATTTGGTTATGCTAATCAAATTTTGGTTAGGACAACGAAAAACTTTTTGTTGGTCACATATCAACAAAACTTTTTTCTGAGTGTACGAAATTAGGACAACAAATTAGGTAGATAATATTGGTATGTCCATTATTGGTATATATGTCGCAGCCTTTTTACAAAATTAGCCTTTTTACAAAAAAGCTATAGTCTTTATGCAAAACGGCGCCTTTTTGCGAAATCAATGATTTCCTCAATTAAGCTGACGCACTTAGGCTTTTCGCGAAAAGGCTAACTCACATCAACCTTATTACAGTCTAGACAGTGTCCGCTTGGAATATTTCTAATCCATGGAGACAATGGGGTGTGAGAATAGTCTTTTTAGAGCGGTCTTTTTACTGTCTAGGCTGCAACTTCTAGGTTAGGCCCCAAGCGCGGAATATGTTATTTCTTTTTCGTTCGGAGCTGCGTAACCGTTCCGAATCAATAAGCACTACTGTCTATACACCCCCACTGTCCACATGACAAATTTCCTAACCTCGATAGTTATCAACTTTAATGCTCAATATCTCGCTTCACAGGACAGTCCCGGACTTTTTTCTATCAGATTCTTTCATTTTACGCAAAAACACGTCGAATAAGCCTAATTTCATCGAAATCGGAGGTGAAGAAGTTCTTTTGAAGAATTACCTTTTTGCTTTTATTTGATAGTTACTATTATTGTTCTAGAGCTTAGATTAGTTAATAATACACTTTTTACAAAAAGGCTAACGAAACATCTAGCTTTTTTGCGTAAAGCCTAGAAGCTAGAATTTACGCAAAAAGGCTAGATGTTCCATTAGCCTTTTTGCAGATATCACTGACCAATAAGGCTGATGTGAATTAGCCTTTTCGTGAAAAGTCTAAAGTGCGTCAGCCTAATTGAGAAACGATCGTTGATTTCACAAAAAGGCGCTGTTTTACGTAAAAGCTAGCCTTTTCGTGAAATGGCTAATTTCGCAAAAAGGCTATGACATATCCATTATGATACGATCAGTCAATCACAACATATCACACATATGTACCTATACAATATTACAGTTTCAAATTTCTGAACATTTTTAATAGTCTTCTTTTTTTTATTTAGGAATAATTGCTCCTTTGCGATACGCTTGCATAATCGAAATGTCTGCAAATTGAATCTTTATACATTATATTATAATACATTTCGGATCGAATTATTTTTTCCTTAGCCTTTTCTGAGCTCACGTTTAATTTCGTGATTAACTGTCGACGGTGGTAGCCAATCTTGTTTAATGAGGTCAGCACCTTTTTCACCGATCATAATGACAGGAGCGTTTGTGTTACCACTGCATATCGTTGGCATGATAGACGCATCGATAACTCGAAGACCCGCGACACCGTAAACCCGCAACCTAGGGTCTACTACGGCTGTAGGGTCGGTCGACGATCCCATTTTAGCGGTACCTACAGGATGGTAAATTGTCATAGAAATATGTCGAATATGACATTCCCAGTAAGCATCGCTGCCGAATTTGAGGTGTTTGCATCCCGGAAGCTTGACGCGATGAAGTTTTGAGCCAAATTGTTTAAAGACTTTTGCCTCGTTGACTTTGATCGCAAGCTTGGCACCTTCTACCAAGATGGCTATGTCCATAGGGTCAGAAAAATAATTCGCATTGATAATAGGATGGTGAAAAGGATTGGAACTTCTCAAACGTATAGTGCCACGAGACTTGGGCCTTAACAGAAGAGGTATGATGGTCCAGGCGTCTCGATTGTTAATTGGTCTGTAGATGGTGTTGTATACTTCGTCCGTTAACCCTAAAACTTTCCGAACTTGTACTCCCGCATCAGAATTAATGGAGGCTGGCGCCATGTGGAATTGCACATCCGGATAATCGATAGAGTGATTGGCATACTTTGTATTTACGAAGGCGTAACCTTCAACGCCACCCAAGGTCGTCATGGGACCTCGGCCGTTAATCACATAGTGCATCATCATCGGAGTCGCCTGAAAACGATCTTGAACTATAGCGACTGATTTATCAATCAAAAATGTCAAACCGCCCATTCCTACATGATCCTGAAGATTTTCGCCGACTTGAAGATCTTTGATAACAGGAATACCAACTTGTTGTAGATGTTCCTTCGGTCCAATCCCCGATAGCATCAAAATTTGAGGAGTGTTAATGGCACCTGCTGACAATATCACTTCTTTCCGTGCTCTCACTATCTGTCTGCGACCATTCCTAACAAACTCGACGCCAGTCGCTCTCATAGTTAATGGATCGATTACGATTCTTGTCACATGACTGTTCATAGCTATATGAATGTTCTTGCGTAATCGTATAGGCCGCAAGAAAGCCTTCGCGGTGGAACATCTGCTTCCCCTGCGAATAGTTCCTTGAGATATCATAAAGCCCGTTTGCTTTTCGCCATTTATGTCCCTGTTTTCATATCCTAATTCAATGCCTGCTTGAACAAAAGCAACCGTTAAGGGAGTCTTCCATGGTGATTCCTGTACTGTTAGGTAGCCACCGGTCGCGTGATATGGACTTCTCCGCAAGTATGGGTTCCGATTGTCTTCCGATTTTTTAAAGTAGTAGAGAACTTGATCATATCCCCAACCGGGATTACCGAGCGATTCCCAATAATCGTAGTCTTGTTTATTACCACGCACATATAGCATGTAGTTCAGAACACTGCTTCCGCCTATAACTTTACCTCTTGGCCAATTACAACGACCGCTCTTCATAGCCAAGCAAGCTTTACCTGTAGCCTCAGTCTTGTACTTCCAATCCAACGTGGTCAACTGCAAGTATGCAGCCAGAGATGGCACGTCTGTAATTTCGTTTTCATCTGGGCCGGCCTCTAACAATAGCACATTCCAGTTTGGTATTTCCGATAGTCGACTGGCAATTACCGCTCCAGCCGATCCGCCTCCAATTACAATAAAATCGTAATCAGAGTAGAGAGGGTATTTGTCGATGAGTCGACTCTCAGGATCCAGTTGATCGTAACGATAGTAAGAAAGACCCGCAATTAATAATGGTATGAGCCATAAACCTGTACCCATTAAGCCGATAGCGCTCTTCAAGGCTGATGTCACTACTATCGCACTGAAAACCATTTTGGCGAATATATAACTCTGCCTTGCGAATTTTTATCTTTAGCTTAATATCGCTATATCATTGAATGTCATCGCTTGTCATAATGGAATGTTGTAATAGAGGCTCTATCTACTGATCTGTTCAGTCTTGCGGACATTGAAGGATACGTCGATGTTTATATCTTTTATGACGCTTCCATTGATTTCGATGAATCGCTTCCATACTGCTTTGTTCTGTAATAATAATAATAATAATGATAATAATGATAATGATGATAATGATAAAAGAGATGTTAAATAGAATTGAATGAAAGCTAGCATTGGATAGCAAATATTAGTATTAGGCAACACACATTAAGGAGATTCTTACGTTTGATGAATATAAGACAAGTTTATAATATACATGTAATACAAAATTAATAATATCAATATTATCTAAAACAAATTTGATTGACTTTTACTGTACCATTTTGAAGATATTTAATTCTAAATTTTCAGAATTTTATATTACAAGTTGAAGATTTTCCTTATTCTGTAATTATTCTCTTTTAAATTGAGACACTCACGCGTATAAGGTAGCGATTTAAAAATCATTATAATTATAAAGTAGAGGAAAGTCGCCGATACTGACATAGGTCTCCTAAAGTGACGCCCCCTTATTTCTCAGAAACTAACTATTGCACTTTATTAATACTAATAAAATCATGATCTGTTTAGCTAATTAAAGAAGTACAAACTTATAATTCATATATTTGTGGCTTATTTCTATACCAAATCAGCTAAAAACCAATTCTATGAATCCGAGAAGAAAATTCTTACGGTGTTCTTTTGCAAATTGCGTAATTAAAATAATAGTGACTGTATTATTGATAATATTATGTCATTTTAAATGTTTATAGTTTTATAAATTTATACAGGGTGGATCTGAAGTGATCCAGTCAAATATCTCGAAAACTAGTAGGGATAGAGAAAAATGTTT
>NW_017298641.1:398496-399408 GCF_001594075.2 Trachymyrmex cornetzi | reverse complement strand
CCCTAAACTTTTCATACGAAACATTTTTCTCTATCCCTACTAGTTTTCGAGATATTTGACTGGATCACTTCAGATGGTCCACCCTGTATAGTTTTCTTTACAGAATAGGATATATCTTTATTTATAGAATAGGAATGTTGATATTATTGCCTACTATGTCAGTTTTGGAATCCATTTTGTCAGGCGCTCATTTGTGCATAACTTATGAAAAACTTAATTATTGTAAAATTGCAAACAGTATTATAAAAATTGCTTATACTATCTGATAGAAGACACTTTTTACTTTGTATTTATGTTTTTGAAGTTGTATTTTTACCTTTTGTTTAAGAAATATTGTCTAAAAACGAAGTGGTATGTCGGTATCGGTGACCTTCCTCTAAACACTTAAGTTTGTTCTCCTAAAGTTTCATTTAAACTGATTGTACAGTTTACAAGAAATTTATATTCTTTAATGAAAAAAGTTAGAATATATGTCTCAAATGGACGATGCATTGTACATCAAATGAGCATCTTACAACTTTTATTTTGTCATTTTGAAAATATTTAGTAACATATAAAATTAACAATAATTATGTATAATGACACATAAGATATTGTTAGTAATTTTTTTATTCCATTATTTTAAGGAGGTTGTAAGGGCATAAAACACATACTAATATTGACGCTTTAAACAAACTACATACATGTGAAAGTTGTGTTCATAACATTCTGGTTTGAGCAACACATTTTTATAGATTATTTATTTTATTTGTTATTAGTTTTATTGTTATAAACAAAAATTGTTAAAATAATAAGAAAAATTTAAATGTTTTTATATAAATATATTAAGTACTAAATATGACTTATGCAAAGTTTCATTGAGATTCGCCATTAGTTTATAACAAATAACAAATTTTATTTATTTACTGAACA
>NW_017298641.1:396043-398393 GCF_001594075.2 Trachymyrmex cornetzi | reverse complement strand
CATTATTTTATAATACATTTTTATATATTTATATTAGAGTACAAATTAAAAAAATATTACTACTTATTTAAATAACTTTTGATCCAGATGGTCAACTGTCTTTATTTTTTTTTGTATTATTATTAAATGCAATTTAGAACATTCTATAATTTTTTCAATTAATTCTTAACATATTGCATTTGCCTTACAACATCCTTAATCGTTTTACATACTGAGAAACTCATTTAGTTGAATCAACCAAGGATTTGTTTGCCCATATCCAAACAAGAAATTAATTAATGTAATAAAATAATTTAGTTGAAGCAAAGCATTTGGTTATTGTAACATTTTACTTGTTTCTGATAAACATTAACATCTGATAAAGTTGTTAACAATAACCAATGTTTGGCTTCAACTAAATTATTTTATTGCATCAACCAAAGATTTAGTTGCCCATATCCAAACAAGAAATTAATTGATTCACCTAAATAGGTTTCTCAGTGTATTATTATGAATGAACTGTTTATTGACTAGAAAGTAGCGCAAGAACTTCCTTAAACTTTTCTCAAAATTTTGACCTAGATTTTACATATATTGTACAGATGAGAACAAACTTGTTAATTTTTAATTTATTAATTATTTTTTTAATCGCAGAACTTGGAAAAATTCGGAATCATCAACTATTATTACTAGTACCAAAAAATGTTGAAATCCGTTGAAGAGTGTAATTAACTTCGCTCGTGGCGACATGAAATGGAAATAGTAATATACCTTCTAATCACGGAAGGAAGAACAGTTACGCGCGATGTGGAACAAGGAAATGCCAAAGTTTCTCAATGAATTAAAGACTATCGAGCCCCATCAAAGCATGGCTAGCGTTTAATTTAATGAGATCCACTTCGACAGCCGCATAACACAAGCTTCAACAACACTGAGAGAAAAATGTTTGGTATTTGTAACTATAATTACATATCACTATAATTATGATTATTACTGCTATAATAATAGTAACAGTAACTATGTATATAGCTCTAGCAACAAATGTATATAGTTGGCAACCTAAAATGACTATAATTATAGTTGAAATTACCATTAGGTTGCCAACTATATACATTTGTTGCTAGAACTATATACATAGTTACTGTTACTATTATTATAGCAGTAATAATCATAATTATAGTGATATGTAATTACAGTTACAAATACCAAACATTTTTCTCTCAGTAAATCTACGTGTAAATTGAATGAGTGAACGGCGCACAAAGTTCCTCGTTATGTTTGCGGGTTATGTCCCGATCCGCCGGAAGAACGAGATGGTGATCTCATAACGAGAAAGGAGAAAGTGTTCCACCGGCATAAACCTCTGACTTGTTTCTTTTTACGAGACAACTCGTGGAGTTACGTTATGCTACCTCTTTCCGCTCTTTTCTCTCTCACAAACACGCACACATTACGCACGCACGCATTACGCACGCACGCACGCACGCCCATTTTTTCGTTGTCCTTATCTAACTCTATCATGTATACGAAAACATCTTCGGTTGTTAACTAGGTCAGTGTCAGGATAGATGTATTAATTCATATAATTTAGCAGTACGAGAAAACTCTTACGAATTACGAGGGACGAAGTATATGTATTTAAGGATGTATTTGAAATCGCAAATACATCCTTGATCTATTGACATTAGTTGACAAGAAACAGACGGTAGGAATTTCTATTTAACATTACTATTCTGGTATAAATTTCTTCAAATATATAGAGACTCTCTCTCTCTCTCTCTCTCTCTCTCTCTCTCTCCCCTAAAAATACAAGTAAGGTTTTAAAAAACCAGTTTTAACAAAAAAAAAAGATACAGAAGGGAGGAGATAGAAAAAAGAGATATAGATTTTTAATTTATCATATTTATAAGCACACAGATATTGCATGAAAATTGTATATACATACCACGTACTTATAATCGTTATAGGATAATTCCAATTTCGTAACTTCCGGTGAGCAATTTCTATGTTTCATGTATTCCCTCTAAGTCTCTTAAAGACCTTGAAAGATTTCCTCTTTGATGTAGAACGATGAGAATGATTGGGATAGTACTTTTGGAGTACTATATGGTAGTACGGGAACATTAATACTATTGGATGCGTGTCCAACTCAGCAGTTCAACGCTCTGTAATATATATTTAAGAAATATATATTAGGGGTATAAATAAGTTTCCGCCGTTTGGCAAAAGATGGTGCCAGCAGTATGTTATGGTTAAAATTGTCTGCTGTAGAACGTCATATCGTAGGATTGGACATCTGGTAACAACATAACCTTCAAATATTAGCGATTTTGTATCAGCATCATATATCTTTTTTCGTGCGAAAATGTCG
>NW_017298641.1:382770-395496 GCF_001594075.2 Trachymyrmex cornetzi | reverse complement strand
GTTGTTACCAGATGTCCAATCCTACGATATGACGTTCTACAGCAGACAATTTTAACCATAACATACTGCTGGCACCATCTTTTGCCAAACGACGGAAACTTATTTATACCCCTAATATATATATATATATAAAATTAATTATATAACTCGTTTACTTTATTTTGTGAACGAACAGAAAGAATCGATAAATCGTTACAAATACATTTAGGAATGCAAATTTGGCAGGGATTAATGCACGGAGAGAATTTTTTCTTAGAATTTACCCTGAAAATATGACAGTCGTGGGACAACATTGTATTTCGATGAATTTTAATATAAATCTCTCTCATTCATTAATGAAACTACAATAAAGTACACACAAAAAAATGAATTCTTAAAGAAATACATAAATGCTTTAATTCAAGAATATTTTATGCTTAGAATAGCGCCAAGAATAAACAATTTCCGATTAACAATAAATTATTCGTAAAATAAAATAAATTTTATTCTTAGTTCAAAACAAATTTTATTTCAATAAAAGAATAAAGTTGCACTCGTTCAACACTAAATATGCTTATATTAGCATTATTTTTTCTTCAATAAAACCTTTTGTCTACTTATTTCAAACCCCCAGTATGCTTTTTAATAACATCAAGATGATAGAAACCAATGCTGCAGTAATTGACGGTAGCTTTGTAAATAAAGTGCCACATTTATAGAGCATGCCTCCTAATGTGCACGGGGTACAAGCTCCTAAAGAAAAACTGAATCGAACTTGAATTATTAATATAGCTCAAAGGCAAGTGCTGAGACCGTTCTACCAACCTCCATTAGCCATATTGAAAATAAGGATGCAAACAGACGGTCAATCTCGTCACAATGGAAGAGAATATGGCTGCATATACACGCGAATCCGCCGCGAAAAATCCGCCCGCGTGTATAGGCGCCTCTTCGTCACGTCGCAGTGATAAAGTCGGCCGGCTATTCGCGCATCCTCAATGCATCCTTTGCAATATAACTGATAGAAACATTAGGACGAGCTGAATATTTCATCCACCCGTAAAAATTGAACCACACATATTTGAGGTATATTCCACGAATGCAACAGTTTCACTCACAAAACCACCGTCAATCGTCATTCACTACACCCATGCACTTCCGACATCTTGATATTACTAAAGGGCCCTTATACACACTCTTGCCTCCTGCCGACGAATTTTCAAATTTGTAATGCTTAATTCAAGAATAAATAGTTTGTAAATAATGTGATTGAGTTTGTTAGAACCATATAATGATTTTAGAAACAAGAATACAATTTTAAGAATAAAATATACTTTGCATAAATCTATTAGTTATTAAGGCCAGTAAATATTTATAATTAAAGAGAACATTTTATACTTAAATGAAAGTAAACAGCATTCAAGAATAAAAATATACGTAAATCAGGAATTCATTTTTTTCTGTGTATAAAATAAGTTTGATCAATTTTACTGAAGTGCATGGTAAAAATCTTTAAAATATTGTATTGTACCACAATCACCATATTTTCAGGGGAAATTTTAAAAGAAAATTCTCTCCGTGTGCTCTTAATCGTACATTAAATTTTGAAAAATTGTAGTTTTCTAATGTATAGAATACAAGCGATTTTATGGCATTATTGAGTTATTTCGATGATAATAAGAAAAAGGAAATTGTGAGAGGTACGAGAAAAAGAAGAACACGCTCGGCATTTTATATTACGCACGGAAAGCGACGCGGAAGTTGCCTTTACTTTTCCTGAAATCGCTCGTTAGACCTCGGACATCGTTATAGTAAAACTAAAGTTAAAGTTCTAATCGATAATATTGTAAATAATCTGAAATAGTATATATATTGGTTCTTTGATAGAGAATTTAAAAGATATGTACACGGAGAGAATTTTTTCTTAGAATTTACCCTGAAAATATGACAATCATGGGACAACATTGTATTTCGAAGAATTTTGATATAAATCTCTCTTATTCATTAATAAAACTACAATAAAGTATAAAATAAGTTTGATCAATTTTACTGAAGTGCATGGTAAAAATCTTTAAAATATTGTATTGTACCACAATCACCATATTTTCAGGGTAAATTTTAAAAGAAAATTCTCTCCGTGTATATATATATGCATATATATATGTAACGGAGTTTTTTTTTCTTTGTTTTTATGGTAAATTTCAATTTCTTAACATAAAATTTTATCAGAGGATGAGTATTAATTATATTACGTTACATTAAACCACACATAAAGTAATTAATTTTAAAGAAAAATATAACATGTACGCGTCTTATAAAAAGATGTTACGGTGTAGTTTTTAAGGTGGAAACGAAAAAGCGTACAGAAAAATCACCAATTAATCGGTGAAAGTTTTTCAATATTCGTCAATTGCGACTTCACATGGAGGAGTCCAAATTTGTGAATTACGTAATAGTTTTCAGTAGACAATTCGTCCCAAATACTTTTGGTGAAACTGTGAAACGAACATTTTATATGATCTTATTGTGGATCAACTATGGTTTAATAATTTCTTGCGCGTTTGCGGGATAATTACTTCCTACATATGAATTTTACATGAATTTCTTTTTGTTGTGAAAGGTGCAACATGAAAAAACATATAAAGATACAATAGTAATAATATAAAATATATAAAATATTCAATAAATTGCGGAGAATTGCAATTGTTGAAAAATTAAATTTTTATTTAAAAATAAGAAAAGTGAGTAAAAAGCATAAGATAATCTTGTTTTATTACCTTCGTTTTTATGAAAAATTCGTCCAAAAAAGAATGTACTTTATTCTAAATAGTTATATGTGTGTGTGTGTGTGTGTGTGTGTGTGTGTGTGTGTGTGTGTATTTTACATATATATATATACATACATATATATTTATATACAGGATGTATCTGAAATAACGCCCACTAATCATATAGTGCTATTCCTAGTAAAAAACTGAGTCGAAAAGTCCTCTACTATTTTGCAATTTTCGCAATATTTTTTTTTAATTACTCAATGAGCAAAATGTTTAAAATTGACGTATAGGACAACTTTAAGATATCTTTAAGAGTTCTTTAAGAAACATCTTTAAAATGTTTCACAAAAAAAAAAAACACTGAAAGATATCTTAAAATTGTCTTATATATCGATTTTATCCGTTTATTCGACAATCTTTAGAAATTATTATCTCGTTAACACTATTACGAAAATTGTAAAATGGTAGAAGACTTTTCGACTTAGTTTTTTATTAAGAATAGCACTGTATGATTAGTGGAAGTTGTTTCAGATACACTCTGTATATTTAAAGAGTTAAAATATTACATCGTGAGCTTCTGCAGAAAAATTCATATTTTAATGTTAATATATTTATGATAGTTGTGTATTATTATTTCGAAAAATCAGTTTCAAATAATTTAAGATAATTAACAATGGTATTGACTCGATATTATATGATATTTATACTATTATACATCGCGTAGAGATTATTTAAAAATCGAGTTTTATCTGATTAACTATATATATAAATATCAATACATAATCAAACAGATTCACTAGTTTTACATTTTAGTCACATATTATACTTTTATATTATAAATTAGTATTGATTTCTCGATATTTATAATGTGATGAAAACGTCTATCTCGAATTGACATGCAACATTATAAATTTTCTTTTTGTTTGAGGTTGAAACCGGTTAATGATTTTATTGCGTTCACATTGATATTATAGTTTACGGAAATTTATCAAGGACGTATTGTGCGTCATAAAGAAATAACATTGTGTATTTTTAATACTTGTATAATATATAATCGCATATATTTGTACAATCTCATACAATCAATTTGATTGAATTTATTTTCATTCAAATAAACTTTTTATAACAATCTTTGTATAATAATTATTTGAAAATAAGATCATTACGTTACGTATACATAGCACACCATTTTTGGCCACGAAATTTGTACTCTTATTATTTCCTTGATGTGTCAATGTGTTTTTGACGGTATTCCCCTGTGATTCGATCAAGATTGCACCAACACTTTGTCACTGCCCGATAGGTATAAATTATTATTTGGAATAATTATTCCATAATTGTCATAATTATTCCAAGTATGTTTCCATACGCAAGGAAAATTGCAGAATTATTAATGTATCGATCCGATCGTATCAATTTTATCACCAAAACTGCAATAGGAGTTCCGTTACCGCCAAAATATTATCGAAAGAACCCTCTGAATACTGAAAGCTCACCGGGTGACGCGACGACAGTCGAGTGTCCGCTGTGAAGTCGGTAATAATAGTCGGAAGAACGGCACGGTACTGCATCGATATACCTCCATCCATTTCACTCTCACCATCTTTGTCGTTCTCATTTGTGCCTAGTTTTCTTCTTGTCCTTCCTAAAGCTCCCAGCCGGACTCTGGCAGTGAAAGTATTCTCTTCCTGTTGTTACATACACGCACCTACCTACCTACCTATCTACTTACCTACCTACCTACCCACTTTAACCAGCAACAGTGTGGTAACCGTATGGCATTCGCACGAACGTCGCTACTTACTTCATGTACGCTCACGAAAAAAATGATATAGTCTCATGAAGATTGGAAGATAACCGGGTCTGCTTCCGCAGTCAACAAACAGTGATAATACAGGATAAAGTGGTAATACGGGATAAAGCACGTAAAGCGTTTATTCTTCCGATATGTGTTCTGTCATTTATACGTAAAGCTATATAGAAAACTTGGCAACGCAAAATTTCCATTTTCAACGAATTGATTTAAAATATAGTATTAGTTATATTATTATATTGTTTACATTGTTAATTCGAATGCCAGATTTGAATACCAGGGTAATTCGTTTCGCTTTAAATAACGTAATGTAACAGTTCTATAAAGCTAGCAGGATCAAATCAGCAGAATCAAATCGGATCTATCGGAATTTTTAGTACTTATTTTGTACTAAATTATACTATTAATGATAATTCTGTACCGTGTGCCATTTCGAAAAAAAATCGTGGTGCTGCTGGTTTAATATTAAGTTGGCAGGAGTAATTCAAAATAGAAGAAAAAAAGAAAAAAATATATCGGAAAATAATACAATTGAATTTGTACTATTTTGTACTGTCAAAAACAATTCTATATTAGGTTCCATTTTCAAGAAAACAATGACGCTGATAGTTTAATTTTTAATATTTAAACTGGCAGGATTATAAAAAAAACAACACAAGGGCAAAAATTAACTCAACTGAATTTGTACTAATTTGTACCATTGAAAGTAAGTTAATATTTTACACGTTTTCTCTTTAAAATGACTATTAGTATATACTTACAATCTATGACGCATTCCATGAAAAAAATGTGAGATTTTTTTGTAAAGATAAGATCTCTTATAAGATCTTTAGAATCAGACTTTTAATCTCGGAAAGTTTTTTTTTGTACGACTATAATTATTTGAATGTTTGCATGAGCGACGTTTTTTTGCAATTTATTTAAATTTATGCAACTTACGGGTGTCAATAATTTCATGAAAAAAAATCTCAATTTTTTTCGCGAAACGTGTTTCATATTTTTATCTGTAGAATAGGTATGTTAGTAAATTAAAAAAATAAAGTGATGTTTCAGACGCGCCCGGTTTGACGTGGAATGCTTCATAGATTGTAAATATATACTAATAGTAATTTTAAGGAGAAAACATGTATAAAAGATTAACTTACTTTCAATGATATAAATAAGTACAAATTCAGTTGTGTTAATTTTTGCCCTTGTGATGTTTTTTTGTCCTGGCAGCTTAAGTATTGAATTAGCAGCGCCACTGTTTTAGAATTGTTTACGATTGAATTTGTACTATTTTGTATTTGGCGATACAAAATAGTACAAATTCAATCATATCGATTTCTAATATTACTTTTTTCCTTTTTGTTTTTTTTTTTAATTGGTCCTGCTAGCTTAATATTAAGCTAGCACCGCCATTAAGCCAGCAGCGCCATGATTTTTTCGAAATAGCACACGGTACAAAATTATCATTAATGATACAATTTAGTACAAAATGAGTAGTACTAAAAATTCCGGTAAGTCCGATTTGATTCTGCTGATTTGGTCCTGCTAGCTTTATGGAGCTTAATGTAACAAAATAATATGCGTTTTCTCATGAGTGCATTATAATTTTGTTGCGACAATAAATTAATTTTTTCTAGTTGCATCTTTCCGCATTTCTCGGCAACGAAGTAAAATGGGTTTAAACATCTTTTAAAAAAAAGAAAAGAAAAACCATATATGTCGCATGAAGTATCGCTATGGGAGGAACAAGCAATTGAGACATTAATAAATGGAATACGACAAAATTAGCAATAGAAATAGTATGCGATTTAAACACTAGATAAGTCACGATAAAATTACGTGCTAAACTAACTAAAAATGCCGCGTGTTTAATACGATATACAGTCTCGTATTTCCAAAAGTTTGGACCTTTATAGCAATACGAAATATTATTCAGTACAAGTATTCAATTAAAGATCATACATTCTAAACCATGTAATATGTTTCTAGGAAACACACCTTCTTTTCTTCGTCTACACTTTCTTTTGTTAGTTGTTACTTTACGCAAGCTATTTTCGCGCATAAAGTTAACAGACTAAAGTCTGATGTAAATACGACGACAGTCGATCTCACTTTCACTCTCTTGATAATCCACCTCTTTTTGCGTACATACACTGAATAATATTACGTATATATTCGAATACACTGAAAGAAGGAAAGATCCGTATAATACATTGGGGTAGCGATATAACGGAAACATCTAGAGAGCAATATGATGCAAAGATGAAATTTCAAATATGTACGGATAGTCGAAAAAGCGGAAATAATATCAATTAATTTGTAACGGCATGCATTGCTTCGTTGAATTGCTACATTCGTTCTGTTAGATACGTTAACAGATAAGACGAGGAAGCGGAAATAGAGAGTAGAAATATGCGTAAATATGCGCTTCGTTACGCGCGACTTTTGGCACGAGATGTTATATAAAATTACATCCGCCCACTTGCGATTCGAAAGTCGTCATGTTCTTGTATATCGGAAATATAGTAGTCCTTTTCGTGTAATCAAGGAAATGCACTTTTAGTAAATGCTTGTTACTGATTGAATAGATAGAATTTATTATAATACAATTTATGTGTATAAGGAATCCTTATTGAGATTTACACCAAAATGTTGATAAATTATTTATTATTGTATATGGAGGAGGAGTATTACATATTATAATATACAAAAATAAATACAGGGTATTGATTGATAATGTGATCGATGTTTAATGGAATAAATAAATATTTTGACATTATTTTACACAGAATGACAACATCGCCATTAAAATTTTTAGTTTCTTGACCTTGAAACACTCAATGTTTCTGACATTAGTATAATATATGTACATACTTCGGTTATACATACGTATTATATTCTTTCAACACACAAAATTTCTCTCTCTCTCTCTCTCTCTCTCCACATGAGTCGTTTATTAATTAATACTTATACTTAAATTTATAATGAGAGAGTCTTTTAGACATCATATTCGACGATATCTCAAAAACATTAATTTTTCGTTATAATGTGTTTTTATATCAATTACTGATTTCTATTTAATATATTATTATGCAAATCTTGACAAATAGAGATTTTTCATCAAGTTTCCATAAAAAAATGATGAAAATTGTACGTAAATCATGCTCGCGAAAAATGACAATAAGATATCTAAAAAAACTGATATTGTAAGATGTGTTATAAAAAGGAAAAAAGTAAAAAAAGAAAGCTTAGTAGCAATTTTTATATTATATTATATAATTGGAATTTTAGTTATATCTGGATACGACGAGATGATGTACAACGTATAATTCCAAAATCACAATTTTGTTCATCGTCTCTGTCTGGTACTTCCTTTTCCCTTCATTCGCCAATCCTCCTTGATAATGTCACTGGCTTTCTCACCGATCATAATAATCGGCCCGTTCGTATTGCCGCTAACAATGGTAGGCATTATAGAAGCATCGGCGACCCTGAGTCCCTTCACTCCGTAAACTTTTAATCGCGGATTCACGACAGCCTTGGAATCGCTCCGCGGTCCCATCTTGCAGGTACTCGTCGGATGATAAATTGTGAAGGTGAAATGTCGTATGGCGCACTCCCAATATTCGTATGTATCGAACGGATATATGTGACAACCCGGCATACGAATCGTGTGAGGTCTCGAGCCGAATCTCTGAAATGCGCTGGTGTTGGACACCCGCATCGCCAACCTGATCCCTTCCACGAGGACATCTATGTCCTCCTTATGCGTAAAGTAGTTGGGATTAATGTCCGGTTGAACTAAGGGGTTTCTGCTCTTCAATCTGATCCAACCTGTGCTCTTGGGTCGCAGCAGAAGCGGCAAAATCGACCAAGCCTCGACATTGTGCAAGGGCTTGTACATGATATTGTATACACGATCTCTCAGACCGAGAATCTGTTTTATACGTTTGCCGTCGGAGTTGATGGAACTTGGCGCAAAGTGAAACTGCATATCCGGATAATCGCCGGACTTGTCTGCGTATTTAGTATTAAGAAAGGCTAATGCCTCGACTCCTGGGGTAGTCATGGGTCCTTGTTCCTTTACAATGTACTCAAACATCACCGAGAAGGTTTGAAATCGTTCTCTTATTAAAGTGATCGACTCGTTCACCAAAAAAGTCAGTCCACCAAGGCCCACGTGATCTTGAAGATTATCCCCGACTCGTAAGTTTGATATCACAGGTATACCAAATTCAGTCAAGTGCTCGCTGGGACCGATTCCGGACAACATGAGTAATTGAGGCGAATTAATCGCGCCGGCCGATAAGATAACTTCTCTTCTGCATCTTACGATTCGTTGTTTGCCATCGCGAAGAAATTCTACACCTGTTGCCCTTTTCTCGGCGTTGAAGAGCACCCTCAAAACCTGAGCGTGCATTGCTATGTGCAGATTTGGTCTATTCTTAATTGGTCGTAGAAAGGCTTTCGCTGTCGAGCATCGACTGCCACGTCGAATCGTTGCTTGCGTTAACATAAAGCCACTTTGATTGAATCCGTTTATGTCGCGATTTTCGTAGCCCATTTCTTGACCAGCCTGCAAAAAAGCGATTGCCAAAGGAGTTCTCCAAGGCGATTCTTGCACCGTCAGGTAACCTCCTGTCTTGTGGTAAGGTGTTCTTGCTAAATACGGATTACGATTGTCCTCGGACTTGAGGAAATAAGGGAGCACTTCCTCGTAGCTCCATCCCGTGTTACCCAATCGAGCCCAGTTATCGTAATCGTGCCTATAAGCAATCTCTCATTAATCGTTTGATCGCCTTCAACTTGCTAACGTGACAGTCTTAGCAGTAAAAGTGAAATAAATATACTTGCCTATTACCACGTACATAAATCATAGCATTGAGAACACTGCTTCCTCCGAGAACTCTGCCGCGGGGCCAGTTACATTTGTCGCCTATCATGGCGAGACAATAAGCGGATGTACTAGGTGGTGAAGTCTGATACTTCCAATCGAATTCTGTCAGCTGATTATAGCTGGCAAGTAGGGGAACATCCGAAATTTCGTTCTCATCACCGCCAGCTTCTAAAAGTAGCACCGTCCAATTAGGTACTTCCGATAATCTCGAGGCTACCACGGCACCCGCGCTGCCACCTCCAATCACTATGAAGTCATACATTCGTAGTAGCTGAAATCGCATCGTGATTTTTTATGTAATTCCAATATAGCATATGTTATGTAACCAAGTATACGTAGAATTATACAAGTATACGGAAGAATTTGTAAACGAAACATAACATAATGTTGTAAGTATATTCGAGAAGAATGTATTAATATTAGAATTCGTTCAACTACCAGAAGGGTGATTTGAACTGATGGATTGATGTAGTAGTAAGCATATTTACAAAGTTGACTAAACCATTATTTAGTAAATGAATAAATGTAACGTAAATGTAATATTTATAAAGTTAATTAAATATTTATAAAGTTAACTAAATTATTATTATTAATATTACTGGTAATAAACGAACGTAATTGTATCAATTAAAATAATTTTATAAGCATGATGAAATAAATCTGCAGTACAATAGATTTGATTAAACTATTCTATAAAGAAACAGGAACTCAATAAGTTATTGATGGTACTTCACTTTGATTTAGAGCGAGGAAGCGTTTTGTGGAGCTATTAACAGATGGCGCGTATATTCGTAAGAAATTCGACATTCATCTGTATAAAGTGGGGATGGTCAAACTATTTTCATACACTTCTCGCCATATCATGGGGGTGATCATTTTTTTCAGGGCGACTACTAATCAATCAATTTATATAATAGAAAGTTTTAATTTTTGTACAAAGTAACGGGATCAAATAAATTTAATAAATATTGTCTTATTAGATAAATTATACTTCACTCGAATACAAAGTCAAGTCTACCCCGAAATTGTTACCATCAACAATTTATTGAGTTATTTTGTAGAATAATTTAATCAAATATTAAAATTAATCTATTGTACTGCAGATTTATTTCATCGTGCTTATAGAATTACTTTAATTGACGTTACAATTACGTTCGTTTACTACCAATAATAATAATAATAATAAATTGGTTAACTTTATAAATATCTTATAGAACTAAATTCAATGTTTATTTAACACAAGGAAGATATTAAACGTTAAAATGTTTCTTGACGCAACCCGACAGTTAGTTCGCCATATTTAACTCTGATTTGATTTATCTCAATTCAAGTTGATTCGACTAATCATTTTTTACTGTATAATAGTAATAGTAATGCGTTATTTTTTAGAATTACTAACAAACAATAGCAACATTAACGCGTTATTTTTATAAAGTAATCCTCTGACTCTGATTATTAGATTACACGCGGTCAATAATCAATATTGATACATTTTTAAATATCGTTAACCAAATAATTAAGAAGGTGCATCGATAAATAATAGTTGCATTTTAAATATTTTCTGAAATAATTAATAGTATGTTGCATGTAGTATTTCTCTATATGAAAAAATTGTAAAAATTTTAAATGACAATTGTTTATTTTATTATCATATATACGCGTAAAGGAGAAGGTTAATTTATATTATTCTGTGGTATAATTAAAGTATTTAATACTAGAAGAATATTTCGCGGCCCGAAACTGTCAATCCGTAAGCTAATTTATAAGCGACGACTAACTTCTTGTTTATTTTACTTATGATCTAACGATCCTAGATTTATTTGGTCAGTAATTGATAATGAATCTTAAGCACTGCTTTATCGACTGTACGAAAGAGATTGTTTGAATTCTACAATTTATACAAGAGAGTAAACTCCTCTACTCTTCTTTTTCCTTTTTCTAGTTTTCCTTTCATACCTCTCGCGCATTTTGCGGATGTGATTCTGGATCGAGGTTATTGTATCTATAGATGGTGAGACCAATGGCCAAAAGTGGAATCAAACCGAGTCCAAGAACGGAAGTAGTGCCGATTAAGCTTGTTAATACAGCTGCCATTTCCGTTGTATTCATCGCCAAGCATATCAATATTTGAATGCGACATTCGAGAAAATTATTTATTCGAGCGATGGAAAACATGAGTCGTCTATAAAAATAAATTATTAATTAATTTTACTAATAAAAAAAGTCAATTATTTATCGATATTTCGTACGCACATGCGAATGAATCATTTGAAACATATAGAAAGTAATAATGTATATAAAATAAATGCCTTTAACGGTCTAGCTGTATCTTAAGTACTCTTATATAATTCTGTGTGTATTTTACTGTATGTATATGTAGTCTTAAACTGCGCACCGAAATGATTTTTTGGTCTTCAAACGCAAACTCTAAACTACCGCAATAATATCACGTTTCTACATATGCTAATTATCACGAAGAATATTATTGAGGCCTCGATGGTCTGAAGGCTTAAGACGCTCACACGAAATGCTAGAAATCCGGATTCGACTACTGGCTGAGGTAGTATTTTTCGCAATAAGAATTACCTAATTGAATAATATAAATAAAAAGAATTAATTATTTACAGATTTTAATATATCTTTCAGCATTATTAAGATTGTTCTGAGATGCGTAAGAGCATCGAATTGTTAAATTGCTAGTCAATTTGTTTAAGTCCACAATTTTACTTTAAGAGGCCGTAAGCCGAAAAGCCTTAAGAAATTGACCAATTACAGTTGAATACGAGAAAAATAATCGACTGTAGTTGATTAATTTCTTACGACTTTACGATTTAGGGCCTCTAATAGCGTTTTTCACTGTCAGAACTGGTGCGCATTCAGTGCACATTAAAGCTGTTGTACACAAACCTAATTTGAATGTAAAAGTGAGATATCTCAATTAATAAAATACCCAATTTATATTTTAAATACTATGTATAAATAAAATGTATTGAGGATTTCGTGACTTAATTTGTTTCTATATTTTTATTAAACGTATCTTTACGTCGATTTGTGTACAACGGTTTTAAAGTGCACTGAATGCGCACCAGCTCTGCCAGTAAAAAACACTATTAAAATAATAAGGTTGTGGACCTAGATTTTAACGTCTTATAAGTTAGCGGAACAAAGTGAGCGGAATCGATTTTAACTAACATTTTTCTTTGTTGCTCATTTGTTGCTAAAAAGTTGCCAAAGAAAAAAATTTGTTGCTCTGTCGGTTTATTTAAAAAATGATG
>NW_017298641.1:382398-382615 GCF_001594075.2 Trachymyrmex cornetzi | reverse complement strand
ATTTGTTGCTAATTTGTTGCTCACAAAATATCATTATTTTGAATATATTACATAGTAAAAAAGTGTAAATAACAACGAGAAGCCTCAACGTGCTGGGTATGTGAAGTTAGCACCCCACCTATAGTACTCAGGAGTTCTGAATAGAGTTCCCGTTTCTTTTTGACGAGACAAAGAGTTCTATATAATTTATAACAAGAGTTCCGCTTAATAAGTATTT
>NW_017298641.1:381536-381802 GCF_001594075.2 Trachymyrmex cornetzi | reverse complement strand
TTTGTCACCTAATACTTTTCGTTAGAGCTCGTCGAGAACTGCCCAGTACGCCGATCAGAACTCCTCAGTACTCTCAAAATATTTTCGACGTCGGACTTAGAAAATTTTTTTAGAGTACTGAGGAGTTCTGATCGGCGTACTGGGCAGTTCTCGACGAGCTCTGACGAAAAGTATTAGGTGACTAAGCGATTGGATGAACGGTTTTCGAGATATGCTACTTGGGAAAGGTCATCGAAAATTTTTTGAGAGTACTCAGGAGTTCTGAT
>NW_017298641.1:371659-380500 GCF_001594075.2 Trachymyrmex cornetzi | reverse complement strand
TAAATTTGGTACTGGGATGTCGTCCGAATTTGTTGCTCTCGAAATATGCAATTTACGAATTTGTTGCTTGCAAAATAAGTTTAAATAATCACGAAAAAACCTCAGCGTACTGGCGGAACAAGAGTAAAGTACCAGTAAAAAATGTGTTGCTCGCTTAATTTTGGTACTGGGATGTCGTCCGAATTTGTTGCTCTCGAAATATGCAATTTATGAAATTGTTGCTTGCAAAATAAGTTTATATAATCACGAAAAACCTTAGCGTACTAGCCGAACAAGGGTAAAGTACCATTAAAAGATTTGTTGCTCGGTTAAATTTGGTACTGGGATGACGTCTGAATTTGTTGCTCTCGCAATATGTAATTTACGAATTTGTAGCTTGCAAAATAAGTTTATATAATCACGAAAAACCTCAGCGTACTGGCGGAACAAGAGGAAAGTACCAGTAAAAAATTTGTTGCTCGCGTAAATTTGGTACTGGGATGACGTCTGAATTTGTTGCTCTCGCAATATGTAATTTACGAATTTGTAGCTTGCAAAATAAGTTTATATAATCACGAAAAACCTCAGCGTACTGGCGGAACAAGAGGAAAGTACCAGTAAAAAATTTGTTGCTCGCGTAAATTTGGTACTGGGATGACGTCTGAATTTGTTGCTCTCGCAATATGTAATTTACGAATTTGTAGCTTGCAAAATAAGTTTATATAATCACGAAAAACCTCAGCGTACTGGCGGAACAAGAGGAAAGTACCAGTAAAAAATTTGTTGCTCGCGTAAATTTGGTACTGGGATGACGTCTGAATTTGTTGCTCTCGCAATATGTAATTTACGAATTTGTAGCTTGCAAAATAAGTTTATATAATCACGAAAAACCTCAGCGTACTGGCGGAACAAGAGGAAAGTACCAGTAAAAAATTTGTTGCTCGCGTAAATTTGGTACTGGGATGACGTCTGAATTTGTTGCTCTCGCAATATGTAATTTACGAATTTGTAGCTTGCAAAATAAGTTTATATAATCACGAAAAACCTCAGCGTACTGGCGGAACAAGAGGAAAGTACCAGTAAAAAATTTGTTGCTCGCGTAAATTTGGTACTGGGATGACGTCTGAATTTGTTGCTCTCGCAATATGTAATTTACGAATTTGTAGCTTGCAAAATAAGTTTATATAATCACGAAAAACCTCAGCGTACTGGCGGAACAAGAGGAAAGTACCAGTAAAAAATTTGTTGCTCGCGTAAATTTGGTACTGGGATGACGTCTGAATTTGTTGCTCTCGCAATATGTAATTTACGAATTTGTAGCTTGCAAAATAAGTTTATATAATCACGAAAAACCTCAGCGTACTGGCGGAACAAGAGGAAAGTACCAGTAAAAAATTTGTTGCTCGCGTAAATTTGGTACTGGGATGACGTCTGAATTTGTTGCTCTCGCAATATGTAATTTACGAATTTGTAGCTTGCAAAATAAGTTTATATAATCACGAAAAACCTCAGCGTACTGGCGGAACAAGAGGAAAGTACCAGTAAAAAATTTGTTGCTCGCGTAAATTTGGTACTGGGATGACGTCTGAATTTGTTGCTCTCGCAATATGTAATTTACGAATTTGTAGCTTGCAAAATAAGTTTATATAATCACGAAAAACCTCAGCGTACTGGCGGAACAAGAGGAAAGTACCAGTAAAAAATTTGTTGCTCGCGTAAATTTGGTACTGGGATGACGTCTGAATTTGTTGCTCTCGAAATATGCAATTATTTAAACTTATTTTGCGAGCAACAAATTCGTAAATTACATATTGCGAGAGCAACAAATTCAGACGACATCCCAGTGCCAAATTTACGCGAGCAACAAATTTTTTTCTTTGGCAACTTTTTAGCAACAAATGAGCAACAAAGAAAAATGTTAGTTAAAATCGATTCCGCTCACTTTGTTCCGCTAACTTATAAGACGTTAGATTTTAACTCGTGATATTACTGTGGTAGTTTAGTATAGAGTTTGTGTTTCAAGACCACACTGAGAGAAAAATGTTTGGTATTTGTAACTATAATTACATATCACTATAATTATGATTATTACTGCTATAATAATAATAACAGTAACTATGTATATAGTTCCAGCAACAAATGTATATAGTTGGCAACCTAAAATGACTATAATTATAGTTGTTATAAAAATGATTCAAGTGACTATGATTTTTTGCACTGAGAGAAAAATGTTTGGTATTTGTAACTACAATTACATATCACTATAATTATAATTATATTTGGGAACAACCATAAAAAATATGGTCAAAATATAACTATAAAATTATAGTCACTTGAATCAATTTTATGGTAATTTCAACTATTTTATGGTTATAACAACTTTAATTATAGTCATTTTAAGTTGCCAACTATATACATTTGTTGGTAGAACTATATACATAGTTACTGTTATTATTATTATAGCAGTAATAATTATAATTATAGTGATATGTAATTGTAGTTACAAATACCAAACATTTTTCTCTCAGTGCAAAAAATCATTTCGGCGCGTAGTTTAAAGGACTACATATATAGTAGTATATAAATTCTATATGATTTAATACTATATTAAATTATATAATAGTAATAGTATAGAAATTTAAACAGAATTATACAAACATGTAAACTAGACCGTTTAATTGACTTTTTCGCTGTTTAACGATGAAATAGTGTTGATATCTTTAGACGATTTGTATAATTTTTATTGCAACATGATGACTATACACTTTGTAATTTTTTAATATCTTTTGACGATTTATACAATATTTATTGCGATATGAATATATACTTTATAATTTTATTTTTAGAGTTCATCCAACATTTAAATATTTTGTATTAATTTTAAAAGTTTGTGATTTGATTTGTCTGATGAAGACTTATTGTTAATATAGTCGAAACGTTTCATGTTATCTATACGACATCGAATATTAATTTGTAATGTGAAATGCGTGTACCTTAGCGCCGAGACACTATCAGTGCTTTAGATATTATATATATATATTTGTTAATTAGATATCTCTCTCTCTTTCTCTCTCTCTCTCTCTCTCTCTCTCTCTCTCTTTCTTTTGCTCGTTTTTTGACCTATCTACTTTTTTATTTTTGTGAATCTATAATATGTACATTATTCCAATCTAGATTATGTTCGTTATCCAACCAGTGTTGAGATACAACAGATAGAGAATTGGTTGATTTTTTTATGTCTGCTTTATGTTCTTTTATACGCGTTTAGTTTTCTTTTTGTGTTTGCCCGAGTGCAGTTATACTTACGAGGCTGCGCAGTCCAAATAATTAATTTTATAGACTACCTTGGCGTACTCTTCTTTTTTTAATCGGTCTTTCCCTGAATTATTTTATATCGGACTTTCCTGAAACGTTTACGAATATGTATTATTAACGTAAGAATTTTAAATATATGACATTTGGAAAAAACATCCTGCGCGTGCCTGAATGTTCCTTGTATTTTATATTTGTATTTTGCGAGCCACTTATAAATTTATAAAAATAATGTATTTCTTGTAGAAAATAGTAAGGAAATGATATAAAAATGTATAGAAATATTATTTCTTACACGTAACAAGATTAACTTTTTATGTAACATTCGTGAGATTCGTTATAACTTACAATTATAACTGCGATCTATATTATATGGCATGACATTATACGACAAAGAATAAGAGGGAAATAAGAACACGTTTGTTTCACACGCTTTATGGATTAAAATTGTTTATGTTCGAGTATAAACATACCTTATCACACAGATTCCACAAATCTCCTAGATTTCAATATACATTTCGTGTCATATATTCCTATTTCCTACATATTTCTTTTTGTAACAATAACCAATGATCAAATAATGCTTCATTCAGAAAGAATTGAGTTACAATTTCGTTTAACGTCTCGATGTCGCTGACATACTTGCAAATGCGGATGTTGCGCGACAAATATCATGATAACATCTAGCTTGCTCACGTTGGCAATGTGTCGTGCTGTACCCGTTGATCCATCATTCACGTACATTTCTGCGTTGTTTTTCCACACGTCGTTTTAATGATCTTGATTGGATCTTTGATGATCTCTCTTTACATTTTTGTATGACGTCGACTATGATCTGATTGCGGTTATATTCGAGTCGAACGAATTACTTCTCAGTTATAGTCTGCGTTATAGTGCGTTTAGTACCGTACCAACTTGAATGACTGTAAATTTTGTCAGAAGCGTGAGAACGTCCGAGAATAAATCGGGGAAAATGGCAGCGGAATGAAACTAGCACTGGTAAGAACTGAACTGCGGTGCTTCGGTGAATGCTCGAAGTGAAAACCAGTTGGGTCCCTAGTATACCTTTCAATGCATACGAAAACATGATCCCGTTAGGTGTGGAGGCTGCCGTGCGTTTAAATTTTTTTAAATGGGTTACATTATTTTTGTTTTTGAAGATTTTATATATTTTATTTCATATAAATATATATATGAGATTTCTAAACTCATATCTATTTTATTGTTTATATCTGTTTTTATTTCAATAGGGATAACTATCGAGAATATATTTTTATAATCCTAGAATATGTACACAGAAAGAACGATTTTATAAAGTATCTAAAAATCTAGCTATAGATATAAAACTGAAAATAATTTTGTTGTATCATAAAAATAATTACGTAGAAATTTCAAGCATAATGAACAAATGCTATAAAAATTTTCAATATTTTAGCAATCAGTTTGAATTTCTACATAATTATTTTGATGGTCCAACAAAGTTAGTTTTCAGATTAGTATGTAGCTAAATTTTTAGGTACTTTACCTTTTCATGTAATAAATGCGGTAATAGATACATTTATCTACAGCCTTTGGTATAACAAAACAAACTTTTTATGTCTCAACAAGAGAAAACGAAAAGAAAAACAAAGTCTTGTGAGAAACACGGTCCAAATTATCCAACATTATTCTGTCGATAAAATACGAGATAAAACAATGTAATAATGGTGTGTAATATAGCATTTCTCAAATAAGACAAGTATTTTTTTTATGCTTACCTCTGGCAATAATGAACAAGTACATTAGATACATTAAATAATAAATTTAATTATTTGTTTTATTTAATAATTAGAGAGTATGTGTTAAATAATGATTTATTTTCGTTAAAAGACGCAAAGAGTAAAACGCGAATAATAGGCAGACGTTCCAACGTTATCGGTATGTGATTTTGTAACGAATGTTATTGAATGAGGAAGATTTGATGGAGTACATAGTTTTCTTTTTGAACGCGTAAATCGTACACGAACTTTCCTCTCTTTCACGCGCGATAATGGTGTCGACATCTTTCTCTTTGCTTTCGTGGCCGATGTATGACACGGTGGGGAGACGAGTTTACTTGCGCACACTTTCTCTATGTCTACGAACGATGTCTACGTGCCGTTTAGCAGGTAGTACTTCTCCAATCCATACATCTACGTTTCGTTACATTACCTCGAATGCGCTGCGCTTCGATTCTTTCGCTAAATCTCGGCTCGTTGCAAGAATTGCAGCGGGAAAGAAGTTGTGATCTTGTCGATCGCGTTTCACTTTTGCAACTTTTCGACACAATAACCTTATTTTGCGATAAATTCTAAAGAACTCTAGAATCTTAGTTACAAAGAGTTGATGCCTTACGATATTAACACGAGTGATACATTGTATGATTTTATAATATCTTGTATTTTTATTTTTGTCTACGTTGCATCCGGAGAAATATATTGAATTCTATAATCACATAAATCCTAAATCAATTTAAATTCATTAACAGTAATTGTGCATTGTATATGCTCTGTAATTCTGCAATGAAATGCAATTGCGAAAACGTGTGATTGGTTTATCGATCAAATTAAAAAATAATGGAAATAACTTGCTATTGATAACGATTTGATTCATGTATTCTAAAATGATCTTTCAACAGTGATGTTCCACTTTTTCTTCCACGAAGCCTCATAATGGCTTCATCGAGCAACAGATATAATTATCATCGTTTTTTTTTGCGAGAAGCAGTACCAGACTGTTCCTCGCCCTGAAAGTGAATTGCAACATTAACGAAATCTTGACATTCCAAGAATAGATCGTTATTTTTTGTTGGTGACAAAATTTTACAAATATCCATGCAAAATAGGCGTGCAAAAATAAAAACAGCGTCAATGAGAAGTGAAAATTTTTATTTTGCATGCGTAGTGTTAACTCGGATCTAATTTCTCTTTATTGAAACATGTTGTACATTTCGATTATTGGGGGGGGGGAGAGAGAGAGAGAGAGAGAGAGAGGCAGGGAGAGAGAAGAACGAAAGAGAAGTGCACATTTTTTACTAGGCACCTTGTCCTACAATTTCCGATTTTAATTTTAATGAGATATTCTCGAATCAATTTACAATCGACTCTTTATTAATGAAAATATGCTAATAATTTGTGAGAGTTATAAATATGAAAGAAACTTTTTAGCAAACATATTTACATTTGGTGTTTTTCTATTTAAATAAATGCGGATGTATTTTTTAATATTAACATTTTAATAATTTTTTAATTAATTATTTGAGTATGAAAGCGAAGATCTTTTTTTACTTAAAAAATTATTCTCGTATGAAAAATGATACTTATTTAATAATTCCTTTACACTCGTGTCATATATAACATTTTGTATATTTAAGATTAATAAAGATACATAATTTAGCTCATGAATTTACGAATCATGTCCTACAAATATATCGAAAGAATGGTTTCATTGAAATTTTAAAATTTAGTTAGATACAAGTCTAAAAATATTTTTGTTACGTGTGGACAATCATATTAATAATTATATAGAATACTCAAATTGGTTGCCAGAATGTCAAATTTTTTTGCAGTATTATTATTGCAAGAAATAAGCGTTTATGCGCGTTTGCAATTTTAGTTATATTCGTTATACTGTAACTGCCTGGTTGGCAGCCATGAGTTATCTCGCGTTTGATTGGTCCTCGTGCTTATACTATGATGGTTATTAGCTTTCCCCTATAGTCAGCGTCTTTTTTCCCGAGCAGAAATGAATCTAGCCTATCTGATTTACCATCTAGCCACTAGACAGCATTAGCTAAATAAGATTTCTAACTCGTCACTGGATAGTCACTAGCTAATATTTCGTAATATCAATAAATCTGTCTAGTGACTGTCTAGTAATTACGACTTTACACCTACATCTTATTTACTGGCCAGCCACTAGACAGATTTCTTGACATGAAAAAAATCTGTCTAGTGACTGCCTAGTAAATAGGATGTAGGTGTAACGTCGTAATTACTAGGCAGTTACTAGGCAGATTTTTTCATGTCAAGAAATCTGTCTAGTGGCTGCCTAGTAAATAAGATGTAGGTGTAACATCATAATTACTAGGCAGTCACTAGACAGATTTTTTATGTCAAGAAATGTGTTTAGTGGCTGCCTAGTAAATCAGATGTAGGTGTAAGATCATAATTATTATGCAGTCACTAGACAGATTTATTGATGTTACGAAATATACAGCTAGTGGCTACCCAGTGACGAGTTAGAAAACTTATCTAATCGGTACTATCTAGTTACTAGGTATTAAATCATATTTGTGCTGAATAACATATATAGACAATTCGAAACATCTCTATCGACAAGGTAGCAGTGGAGCAGTACGTTAGGTGAGCGACTCACAAGTAAACCTACGGAGGTGTTACTCACCGATTTTAATGAAATTTTGCATATTTGTAGAACTTTGAAAAATATTTGACACGTATTTTCTTCTATCTGCAATGGTCCACTTTGAAGGGTGAAAACTACCCCTTAAAAATTGAAAATTAAAAAAAACTTTTAAATGTGTTAGGAAGTTTTTGGGATTGCTGAAACTGAATCTTATGTCAAAAGTATGAAATTCAAAATGGCCGATCCAATACGTCGTCCAGATACTTATTTCGTATAATATGAAATAAAAAAAAGTTGAAAATTTTGAAAAGTAAAATGGGTTAAGGAGTTTTTGGAGTCGCTGAAACTAAATCTTGTGTCAAAAATATGAAATTTAAAGTTTTCTCTACGTGCCACGTGCAATCATGAATAGACGCGGCGGGCGTACACAAACGTTTTCCGTTTTCACTGACGCATACGTATACTGTAGATAGGAGCGGTCTGATGTTTACGTTTTTTCAACAGAGTTGAAAAAAAATTGTACCCCGAAAGGTGAGAGGCAAGGGGACTTACTGTAAAAAAGCACGTCTATTAAGCTGGCACAGCTACTTCAGCACAATTAAACGCGACCTATACCACATTTTTTTGCTATTTTTTTGCTTATTTTTTGCTCTATTCCCGATTTTTTTGCTCCAGCCAATTCGCTAAAATCCATGGCTGTGCTAGCTTAAGACCAAAGTTAGCACAGCCACAAAAAAAAAGCAACAAATGAAAAATCAAGTACTTGAAGGGCTATTTTTTTGCTAATTTTTTACTCTATTCCCGATTATTTTGCTCATTGTTTAAGTCGAAAAATTCCACCAAGAGTGTGGCTGTGCTGGCTCGCGTACAAGAGTAAAGTACATTAAAGCAATTAATTGCTCAGCTCATTTTAGTGTCAAATTGTTTCTAGAATTAATTGCTCTAAGAATATCGCAAATCGGAATTTTTTGCTCACTGTTTAAGTCGAAAAATTCGACCAAGAGTATGGCTGTGCTGGCTCGCGTACAAGAGTAAAGTACCTTAAAGCAATTAATTGTTCAGCTCATTTTGGTGTCAAAATGTTTCTAGATTTAATTACTGTAAGAATATCGCAAATCGGAATTTTTTGCTCACTGTTTAAGTCGAAAAATTGCTTTAAGGTACTTT
>NW_017298641.1:362023-371619 GCF_001594075.2 Trachymyrmex cornetzi | reverse complement strand
ACTCTTGGTCGAATTTTTCGACTTAAACAGTGAGCAAAAAATTCCGATTTGCTATATTCTTAGAGCAATTAATTCTAGAAACAATTTGACACCAAAATGAGCTGAGCAATTAATTGCTTTAAGGTACTTTACTCTTGTACGCGAGCCAGCACATCCACACTCTTGGTGGAATTTTTAGACTTAAACAATGAGCAAAATAATCGGGAATAGAGCAAAAAATTAGCAAAAAAATAGTAAAAAAATGTGATATAGGTCGCGTTTGATTGTGCTGAAGTGGCTGTGCCAGCTTAATAGACGTCTGGACTGTGGATGGAGTCACTAGTTCAAATCCCATCAGATGTTAAAAGTTTTTTCCTAGGTATAAGTGGCACGTCCAGTACTTAAACAGGACGCAACAAAAGATGGAGAGGAAATATAATTAATAAAAATTATCTCTAGAAATTAAGTAAAAAATATAATTTTAAAAAATTTAATTGAAAAAATGTTTATTTTTCCTATTTAGTTGCTGTCTAGTATAGGATAGACAGATACTAGATAATTTTTTTATATAGCTGCTAGGAGAACATTACTATCTAGTAGCTAGCTATGATTTTCTACGTGTATGACTGTGTAATATTTTATGTCTAGCTGTTAGCTAATTTTTCTTGTACAGCTACTGGGAAAAGTGAGCATTACATTACTAGCTAGTAGCTAGCTAGGGTTTTCCACGCCATGACTAACATTTTCTGTCTAGCTACTAGCTAATTTTTCTTGTACAGCTACTGGGACAAGTGAGTTACATTACTAGCTAGCAGCTAGCTATGATTTTCTATGACTGTATACCATATTTTATGTCTAGCTACTAGCTAATTTTTCTTGTACAGTTACTAGGAGAAGTAAGCGTTACATAATTAGCTAGTAACTAGCCAGAAATACTAGACAGCGGTTATCTAATGGCGAATTCGATTGATGTGCACTCACTCGATGTTGCTCGGTGCCAGTGGCTAGTAACTTTTGCACTAGTGCCGAAACGATGTGGTGTATGCGATCCGAGTGCGGTTTTACTTGCCTTGATTCAGATCCAGTGCTCCTAGTAACTTGACTCTCTCACTTCCACGAATCAATGCTAATCAATGCACTGCTCTGAATCAGTGATAACCAATTCGATTGGCTTCACTTCAGAGCAAAGAGTTCCGCTACAAAAATGGTATTGTTTGCGAATTCGATTACGAAACGATAAGTTATATTAATGAATTACATGTATTTTTTATTTTTACCTAAATATCGATATATCTTACATGAAATTGTTAATTGTTAATTGTTTAAAAATTTCTGAATTATCTTATAATAATTGTAATTTATTAAATGTTTCTCTCTTTAGACGAAGGTGTCGCTGAAACTACAATAAATATATTAATTAGGTTGTATAATATATAGTTTTAGTTATTCAAATATCACGTACATTATAAATTTGTGTTAATTTGGAATTTTATAATTATCAATTATAATAATAATAATTTTTCAATTTTTATAATAACTTTTATAACGTGTGACTCACTTCTTTATCACTATAACTATTTATAATTTTCACCATATTTTTTACTTTATTAATTTTCGTCTTTTCTAGTTTTAATAATATTTCGCCGTCACTACTGCTACTGGACGTGTCCAGTAATTCGTTTAATACGACAAATATTTTTTCTGCCATCGTAACCTCTTTGCAGTCTTTGCACTGAAATGCACCGTCAAAAGCCCTCAGTGCATCCTATGACAGTGAAACTAGCTCAATCGAACATAAAGAGTTCACTACACTGTGGCAGAGTTACCCAATCGAACCCATTTGTATTGACACTAATCTAGTGCAGTTATGAATCGAACACAAGTGGCAGATGCACCAATAGAGGATAACCTCAATCGAACACGTTAAAACTGAGAGAAGGCACACTCAGTGCACACTAGTGCGCACTAGTGCATCCAATCGAATTCGCCATAAGACACAACTTTTCTATCTCATGACTAGCTAGCCATGAGGTTCAATTTCTACTCGGGTTATTGGTCACTCGCCTGCGATACCTAGCCTAAGCATGAGAAGAAGGAATGACTCTCCTGCTAAAATTATCATTGTTGTTGTAATAGCTGCCCAAGTAAGACGTGTATGGGAATAAAGCAGTGTTCTCTGAAGCTCACTGATATTTGTACATATCTCGTTTCATGCTCTAATCCGTCCTACGGTTCCTAACAAAATACTGCAATACATCCATGAGAGTTTGATTCCTCCCCATTCCCTCTCATAGATTTAGCCATTCCGTCGCCATATTGGCACGTTCGTGAGGATAGATTTCCGCCATTAATCTTTTCCTCTTTTACTACCAACCTCTCCGTTCACCATCGTGTACACATCTTACATTATCATATTTAAGCATCCTAGATAATTATTTTGATGTTCCAACAAAATTATTTTCAGATTTATATCTATAGTTAAAGAATCTACAATAGTTAAAGAAGTATCTATAATTAAAGAACTGTGTCCAGTTTGAGCTCCAAGTTAGCAGTTATGAGTTATATATTAGGCGTCGTCTACAATACACGGAGTAAGAAGTAAGGTCAAGAAATTGACCAATCACAGTCGATTATTCTTCTCACATTCGACTGTGATTGGCCAATTTCTTACTCTTACTTCTTACTCCGTGTATTGTAGATGACGCCTTAATCGATAGGGAGACGTTTGCAGAGTACGAAACAAAAGGTTTTTAATAAGTTTTAATTGCTAAATTCTCTGGTGAACGTACGAACTTTATCCTTCTTCAGCTTCCTCTTTCTTATCGAGGTTTTCTAAAACATCCCAAGTACCACATGATTGTCATCATATGCTCCAGGGCGAACTTCAGAAGATAATAGGTTCGTTCGCGTTGCGTGTTCCAACATACTCTTACCATAGTTCCTACTCATTCCAACGAACGCGTTGGAGTAAGTAAAACCTATGGTAGGAGCATGTTGGAGCATGCGACGCAAACAAACTTCGAAATGTCAACATAGGTCGCGTTCAGGTACTTATTCAGATTAATGAAATGTACACAAATATTTCAGATATTATTTCAATGTCTTTAGTACAACGGTGGGAAAGTGCTTGGAGACTAACACAAAGAAATCAGATAACCAATGGTTGATGATACAATACATATTCATAATAGCGAATTTTAGAACTTTAGCGTTCAGGAAAGTCAGTTTATGAAAAAAGGTTGTGCATATAGAATTTTTTGATCCTTTTTTAATACAACCCTAATCATATCTCAATACTGTTTATCCGGGACCCATTTTCCGAAGCTGAGTATACTACTTTTTAGATACCTCAACTAAACTGTTTTTTCCATTTATCCATGCTATCTTCGTGCTACATAATACGTGTATCACTTATTCATCTGAAAATATTTTTAAAACAGAATATAGGCTTTGTTTGCTGAAGTTGACTATAGATATAGTATAACATTACTTCAAGATAACATTTCTTTTTTGTTTACTTAATAAAAACCCTAAACACAATGTGAGACAACACCGATAGCGATAGCAATAGTGATGAGAATGATAGAAACAGAGGAATCCAACATTCGAGAATGCATATGTCAATGCGTATAGGAACACAGAATAAGGCAATAGTGATAAATTTCCAACGAGTTGGAATTCTGTGTCTATCGCTTTATAGGGCCTATCAATCAGCATGTAAATTTGTTATTTTATTCGTATACGCTATAATCAACAAATGGAAGGATACTACAGCCTTTACGCGTCAGATTGGTTGGTCTTTTACTTCTTTCGCGGCATACCCATGGGTATATAATAACCTAACCCTAACCCAACCATGTATCATAGTTAGGTTAGGGTTAGGATATTATATACCATTAAACTTTCTGAATATTTCTGAGTATTTCTGAAATATGTAGTAGAAACAAAGCGTTATTTTTAAAACTATTTTTGTTAATAACTTTTTAACGAAAGACGACCGTCACCTAAAACCTGTCGGAGATCATTCAGGGTCATGACCTTGACAACATATGTCAAGGTCATAGTCATCAGTGTGGTCTCCTTTAATCTGAATAATTACCAAAAATTTTTATGATAAATGACACAGATGTGACGCTAATAACATAACTTAAGTACCATCATTTTTTAACTAAAGTTTAATCAAGTACAGAAATATTCTGATCTCTTCAGTACTTTTATTATAATTTTGTTAAAATGTTAAGGGCTACGATTAGACATCTTCCCTCTATCTAAGAATCCACGACATCGGCGTATTTATGATAAGTAGCGATCTCGCAGTGGCACTAAATCGATTATGTAAGGAATTACAGGTGAAATTTACTTTCATTTCTCAATCGACATTATGTATTCGAGGATGCTATGAGATCGGATCCGGATTTCGATTATTCAAAATTGAAAAAAGAAAAGACATGTTTAGAATAAGTGTCTAAATTACCACTACAATTGAATATAGCAAAGTTTTTATTTTTATCGAATAGTTAAAGTTGGGTAGAACATAATTTAAGCGATAAAAATAATTTTTTTTCTAGGTTTGCTTTTGCTTTTTTTTTTCAAAGTTCTTTCTTATGCAAAAGTATAGTCAGAATATGAAAAATTTATGTATACTTAACGTTGCACTATTTGATTTGTGTTCTGTTACTAGTCGAGCAATGTACAGTTGATTATTGCCCTAATGTGCCCGTGTATTACATTACCAATTAAATAAATAATGTTAAATTTTTTATTAACCATTCATTTTTTAACGACACTTTATTGTTTTACTGTTGTCATAAAAGTATTAAATAAAGATTTAATGTGAATATGTTTATGATACACTTTTGCCTTAGCTTATACGTCATTATAGTTGCATATATTTGCGTCATTGTATACATTATGTGTAGTACCTTATGTATGGATAAATCAATAAAAAATTGATTACCACAGAAACGAAATTATGTATTACAACAGTAGTTTGAACCATGTGCCATGTCGTTACAAAGGAGAACGTAGTAGTCCTGACGCAATTGCAGATTAGTTACGGCCGATGCACCTGATTTAATTGGCCGAGAAAATTTTCATGTCGGTTTTGTATCTTAGAAATGCTAAATCGCACAATTATCTTATTTGTACGTAATTCGTATTATGTTATGGATTGTCGCTCTTATACATAGAGAGAAATTATACATTTTTCATATTATTTATTTGTTTATTAAAAACTCTTATACAAATAAAAAATTTTAATAAGATTGGAAATAAGACCGTTTATGTTAGAAACATTACTTTAAATACGAAGTATTCCCAAATTTAATCTTAAAAAACTGTAATAAACTTATTGCAAAAAATATTGCCTCGTCCGGGAGTCGAACCCGGATCTCTTGCATTCTGTATGAGTGTCCTAAGCCTTTAAGACCTTAGCAATATTCCTCGTAATAACCGATACTTATAGAAAGTTACGCATTTTAAGCGAACGTGTATAAACAGTAATAAGATTGGAAATAAGATCGTTTATGTTAGAAACATTTTAAATATGAAGCGCCACTACGGTCTGAATGTTAAGATGTTGAACTATTATTGTATATATATTCATATTAAATGAATTCATTTCAGAAATTATAAAAAATTTTAGTTTTACATCGCAATTATCTCTATTTTTTACGGAAAAATAAATACTAAATTTGAAATTAATACGAAAATAAATAGTGATTTGACGTTTAAAAATCGGAACGATTACGGAGTGAATTTTACAAGGAGTTTTAAAAAAGTTTAAAAAGAGATTTATCAGAGTAAAAATTATTTTATTTAAATAAAATCTTTGTTTTAAAAGTGGAACGTATTCATCGTTAATAGATTTTTATTTTATTTAACATTTCTATTATACGTAATGAAATCTCGTTGCATAATTTTATACATAATTTTTGGCACAAGTATGGCAAAATCTCATACGTAATATTTAGGTAATTACTCATCCTCTTGACAATTTACGTGCGAGTATCTAAAATTTAATTATGTGACTATTACGGAATAGCGTTTTAATCAACAAAATTCTGATATGACAAGTATGCTCCAATCAGCCTACTGTCGACATAATAAAAAGATGGGAGTATCTTGCATCAAATAAACGAATCTTAACGATTTTTGTAAGTCTGCAGTATATTGTAGTTCATTCGATTTACAGACGAAAATATTTTCTTTTCTAAAATAATATTTTTGAAAATAATCGTCGAGATCGGATACAATTCTGTTGTTATTATGTTGCATTATGAACTATATTTCTATATAATGTTCGAGCTCTATTTATTGGGAAAAATTTATTCATGAACAAATTTAATATTACGAATATTAAACGATTACTGCAATAATTATTCTTTTTTTTGTTTTCTTACAAGCTATAATTCATATTTTAAATTTGGAACTATCTTTTTTTACTAAAATACGTAATGTTACTAATTAAAGCTGTTATTTGATCTTATTTTTCACTTGGCCGTGCATCTCTATAATTACATTATGCGATTATGTAATCGATTGGGAACAGCGTGTCAAAAAGTAGTAACAATAACATTGTCTTTTTTGAAACGAGACGGTTACATCCATCTTGCCTTTATCATATCGGCACCCTTCTCTGCTATCATGATGACCGGTGCGTTAATGTTCCCACTAGTGATGGTCGGCATAATAGATGCGTCAATTACCCGCAGTCCCTCAACCCCATAGACTCTCAGCTCTGGATTCACGACCGCCATCGGATCATCGGATGGACCCATTTTGACGGTTCCGCTTAAATGGTAAATGGTCATCGTATATTGCTTGACCACACAGTTCCAGTACTCGTCGGTATAGAGTGGAATATGCTTGCAATTGGGTAATGGTTTGCTATGAAATCTGGAACCAAATCTTTTCATACTATTGGTTTCGCCAAAGGCAATAGCCGCTTTGACACCTTCGCGAAGCACTGCCACGTCATGTGGATGAGTGAGATAATTATGATAAAGCAGCGGATAATCTAAAGGTTTCTTGGATTTCAGTCTGATATAACCGCGCGATTTAGGTCTAAGCATCATCGGAAATACTCCGAAAACATCTTGGTTGTTGATTTTACTAAATATTTCATTGTAAAAATCGTCTGCTAAACCATGAGCGTTCTTTATGTGACTACCACCGTCAGAGCTCGTTGACGAGGACGTCAACATGAACTCAATGTCAGGCCAATCGTCGGTCTGGTTGGCATACTTGGTCGAAATAAAGCCGACCGCCTCGAGACCGATGCTGGATGTTAATGGACCGTCTTCGGTAATGGCATATCTCAGGGCCGAGTTAATATTCACCATTCGATTCATAACGATACTGACTTTGTAATCGATTGGGAAGACGAGCCCGCCAACCGCTATATGATCCTGCAGATTCTGCCCGACTCCGGGTGAGTCTTCAATCACGGGAATACCCAATTCCTCCAGATGTACGCGCGGGCCTACACCGGATAGCATCAACAATTGTGGACTATTAATGGCGCCTGCTGAAAGAATCACCTCTTTCTTGACGAACACTACTTCCTTACGACCATCTCTGATAAACTCTACCCCATACGCTTTTCTACTTTGCGGATCTATCAGCACTCGAGTCACATGGCTCCATAGGGAGAGATGAAAATTTTTTCTAAGTTGAATAGGTCGCACAAATGCTTTGCCGGTGCTGCATCTAGCGCCCCGCCGCATTGTAAACTAAAAGAAAATAAAGTCAGAAATCTCAATAGTTAAACGGAATTTTCGCGAAATAATACACCAGTTTCACACATACCTGAAAAAAGGCGAAGCCAGTTTGCTGCTCACCATTAACATCACAAATATCGTAGCCCATTTCTTCTCCAGCTTGAAGAAACGCTACGCCCAATGGAGTGACATATGGGCTATCCTGCACGGTCAAGTATCCTCCTGGAAAAAAGGATTTTGAAAAAAACAAATATTTATCATATTTCATTTCACTCACACACATACACACAAAGGATTAGTTTTAAAAAAATTTTAAAAAGAATATACATAACGCGCGCGCGATAAATGTAGAGAGAGAGAGAGAGAGAGAGAGAGAGAGAGAGAGAGAGAGAGAGAGAGTGGAGAGAGAGAGAGAGAGAGAGAGAGAGAGAGGGTGGGGGATTATAACAAACGTAAGAAAGTATACGGACCTGTACCATGATACCTCGTATTGCGTGCCAAATATGGATTTCTTTGGTCTTGTGACTTTTTGAAATACGGCAATACATCTTCGTATCCCCAACCAGGGTTTCCAAAACTTTGCCATTCGTCAAAATCACGTCGATTGCCGCGTATGTAGAGCATTGTGTTTAAGACGCTAGATCCTCCAAGAACCTGAAATGTTATATCGATTGTAAAGATTGCGCAATAAAATAAAACAACATTCCATCAAGCGAACAAATTAATTATAACTTGCATTTTTAGTTGCGGTCTCCAATATACACTGATAAGAAAGTCTTATGGTTGAATTAATTGGAACTTTTGATTAAGAATGGACAAATCAGAATTTTTTGGTTGAATTTATTATAATTTTAGTATGTGTACAGCCGGTTATAGTAAGGTTGCAACACATTTTTTTCAATGGGTTTCGGAATGCAGCATACTCACCAAGCGATTGGTTCTTATTTCTGGATCCATAAATAAGAATCAATCGCTCAGAGCAAGCTGCATTTCGGAACCCATCGAAAAAAAGTGTTGGAACTTTTCTGTAACCGGTTGTACATACATACATAAAAATAATTTCCACTTTCCACATTTCCACTCTCGAGAAAAAGTTACATGATCGATACTCTGATATAATAATTATCTTCTAATTTGTTCATTTTCAACCAGACATTTTTTTTCAGTGCATTTTATTTTTTCAATTTTGTTTTTGTATTTAGAAATTATTATACTATAATTGTCGTGGTGTGAAATAATGCGTAAAGCCGTAATCACACTACAGGCTACCAACTCTGACTCCCGACTCCCGACTCAAAGTCGATCGAATAGAGTGATTTCTATTGTCGAGTCGGCAGTCGAAGTCGGCTCCTGCCTTGCTGTGATTAGTAAAATGATAGTCGGGAGTCCGAGTCAGTAGTCAAGTCGGAATCGGGAGTCTGTAGTGTGATTACGGCTTTATAGACATCATAGACTCGTACAAGAAAAAAATTTTGTACACTAAATAACGCGGGGTCTACAATAGCGGTTGTATGGTTTTAAATCGTAGAAAATTAACAAATCACAGTCCACAATATAAAAAGAATAATCGACTATAATTTGTTAATTTTCAACGACTTAAGATCCTACGACTTTAGACGCTATGACTTCTATTGTAGACCCCATAAATAGGTAATGGCTCGAAGAATTACTTTCACTCTAGCTCTGATTGCACGCTATGCATGTATACTTGACCCTCGATACTTTGTAATATGCGAAAATGCGACATCAGAAAATTTTTATATCCAATAATTGACATTGTTATCATAACGATTAATTTCAATTTAAACATAATTTATTGGATTACAGAGAACGAGTTTTTACTAAATTAATATCATTGCAATAGAGTTTAATTTATATCTGGAGACACTGGTAGTG
>NW_017298641.1:360420-360762 GCF_001594075.2 Trachymyrmex cornetzi | reverse complement strand
TCGAGGAAGTGGGCGTCTAGGTGTTCGCCGTCGAGGAAGTGGGTGTCTAGGTGTTCGCTGTCGAGGAAATCGATGTCTAGGTGTTCGCCGTCGAGGGAGTGAGTGTCTAAGTGTTCGCTATTGGGGAAATGGGTATCTAGGTGTTCGCCGTCGAGGAAATGGGTGTCTAGGTGTTCGCCGTCGGGGAAATGGGATGTCTAGGTGTTCGCCGTCGAGGAAATGGGCGTCTAGATGTTCACCGTCGAAGAATTAAGTGTCTGGATGTTTGTCGTCGAGGAAGTGGATGTCTAGCTCGAAGAAATGGGTGTCTAGGTGACGCCATCGAGGAAGTGGATGTCTAGG
>NW_017298641.1:356412-358433 GCF_001594075.2 Trachymyrmex cornetzi | reverse complement strand
GGCCGATTAAGTAATTGGCGTTGGTGAAACTGGCCCAAATCGTGATTCTTTACGAGAAGCACCATTTGGGCCAGTTTCATCAACGCTTAGCGCTTTTTTCACCTTTTTTTTAAAAAGGTAAATTTGTATATAATTTTAAAATTCCATAGAAAAATCTTTTATACACATGATACATATCATTAGAGTTAATCATATATACACATGCTAGATATTTTAACTCTCATCGATAATACAGATCAGTATAGGTCATTTGAAAGTAAGTACGTTTGAAATATCTGAAATATTATAATAGATACAATTTTTCTTTTCTCGTATCATTATTCAAAGTATAATATTGCTACTACAAGTAATAAACCATTTATAAATAATATTAAGAATCTTTATTTTAGACCGCATATGTGAGAAACACAATCAATACTAGAAAAATGCTTATATTCGACTGGCGGTCGAAGCTGGATCTTCATTGCTTTAAATAATTCAATCTCGAATTACTAATATACACTATATATGTACTTGCATATATACCATATTGTAGTCTTTTTAGAATTGCGCGCCGAATTGTTTTTCCGGATTATAAACGCAATTAAAACTACTCTATAGTAATCGCAAATTAAATTGACAAGCAATTTAATAATTTGATGCTACCATCAAGCATCATATTATAAAGATGTTAATATGTTGAAACTGTTAATAAATTTATTGCGAAAAATATTACCTCGGCCGGGACTTGAACTCGGATCTCTCATATTCCGTACGAGTATCCTAAGCCATTAGACCATCAAGACTACAATATGGTATATATGCAAGTACATATGTAGTGTATATTAGTAATTCAAGATTGAATTATTTAAAGCAATGAAGATCCAGCTTCGACCATAATAGGCATTTTCTAGTATTGATTGTGTTTAAAACATTTATGTTCTCATTTGATATTGATATTTTTTACATGCAACTTCTGGTTATCTTATCTCGAGATCTTTCTAAACTGGATTGATTTATATCTCTTTACATATGTACCTTGCCTCTAGTCCAACAACATCGCTGATCGACCATCGCCTGGCAAGCTGTGTCCTGCGGCTGCGTGCGATACTTCCAATCAAGTTTACTTTTATGCAAATATAAAGAGAGTATTGGCACGTCGGTTATTTCGGTCTCGTGTCCACCGGCTTCCAATAAAAGCACATTCCAATTAGAATTCTCAGTCAACCTATTGGCGAGCACACTGCCAGCTGACCCGCCGCCGATTACAACAAAGTCGTATTCTTTCCTCAATTGTTTCGTTACGCGTGGATGATTTTCCGGATCCATGAGATCATAATTGAAATATGCTAGGGCGGCAATCAACACTGGGATTATAGTTATTTTACCGATACCAACGCCAAGGAGGACACTGGCTGTTTTTATGGCGGTGCCGACTACTGTCGCGATGCTCATCTCTTGTTCTGATCGTGCTTTCGATTGCTATTGATCTCGTCTGAAACTTATGCATTCGAATAGCGAATTTACGAATACTTTTCACTTCTTGTATCACGAATTTCTTTTCCAATTGTTTCTTATAGAAATTATTTTCAGTAGTAATAACAGTTAAAATCTATCTTATTTTATTGTGCGTCTTGTTAGCGATTTCATAGTGCTTATAATTGTAACTGTGTGCATATCAGCCCAATCGAAGAAAAATTCGAAGAAAAAAACGTTATGTAACGGAAATTGCTTATTGATATAGAAATAAAACAAGGCGTCGTGGGTTATATGTTCTAATGGAAATCGTCAGAATATTTCTCTTTGAGACTTCGAGACTCTTTGAGACTTTGTGCGATCTGAAAATGAAATAAGAATTTATTTTATTTATCAGATACTTACAATTATTGATTTTTTTTATAATGAAAGGATTCACGATTAAGTTTATAAAATTGACATATGATAGAAAAATGTTTTTGTATTTTTTATGTTATATTTTTTTCTATATAGTATACAGGGTGTTTGGCGACTACCGCATTTTTTGTCATACGTGGGTAGAACAG
>NW_017298641.1:355255-355891 GCF_001594075.2 Trachymyrmex cornetzi | reverse complement strand
ACTTTTTGATTCAGTATAGGCTGTTCTACCCACGTATGACAAAAAAATGCGGTAGTCGCCAAACACCCTGTATACAGGGTGAATCAGAGTCGCTGAACCAGCTTTTTACCCAAATAATTGATTGCACATGTTATAATTCAATTAGGTATGAAATTAATAATTTTCTCATAGGGTAAAAAGTTGGTTCAACGACTCTGATTCATCCTGTATACTGTACATCAGTGCTCGGAATTAGTTGCTCATTTCGGGCAGATTCCAGTGTTGTTAGACGGGCCGGATTTCTGATGCATGCGCGTCCAATGTAGCTTCAGTAACGTACCTCACTAACGTGCATCACTAGTAAATAGGAGATCATTAATCGCCTATGTAAAATTTTTTCAAAAATGTTGAAAATTTTTACATATTTTACATATGTAACATATATAGAAGTATATTATATATATTTATATATATGTATACATATGTAAAATATGTAAAATATATTAAAATTTTTAACATTTTTGAAAAAATTTAAGCGACTAATGATCTCCTATTTACTAGTGATCGGTACGTTACTGAAGCTACATTGGACGCGCATGCGTCAGAAATTCGGCCCGTCTAACAACACTGGCAGATTCTTGAGGCGATCCCCACTAC
>NW_017298641.1:352725-353036 GCF_001594075.2 Trachymyrmex cornetzi | reverse complement strand
TATTTTACAATGTAAAATATTTATGATGTAAAATTTTACTTTATCGAGTCATATATATTTAATCATCCTTTTTTATTTCTTAATGAAATAAACCTACTGAAGAAACTATTTGAAAAACGTATCACACAATAATAGTACTTTCAAGATAACATGGAAAGCCATTGTCCATATTATAATTATCATATTGTAATTTTTAATTATATATTGCAGAATATAATATGTTAATAATAAAATATGTTAATAATAAAAGATTTATTTTAATTATTTATTAAAATAAAAATCACGTAGGAAAGAAAATATTTTAATGATAT
>NW_017298641.1:350592-352573 GCF_001594075.2 Trachymyrmex cornetzi | reverse complement strand
ATTAATGCCCTGCTTACTAGTAGGGTAGACAGGGAAGTAAAGGGCCACTTTTTGCTATAAAATAAAGAATATTTAACTCACACAGATAGTGTTGATATTTTTCGAAACTAGAGTCCTTTGACTATAAAATACATGCAAGAAAGTATGCATATATACCCTTCATTACAAAGATATCGTAAATTTTACAGAGGAAGTCATTCGGCACTTCTTACCCCATATGTGGGGCAAGAAGTTCCACATAATGGGGTAAAAAGTACCAATACTAATATATTACGTTTGAACTATTTTCAGAGATAAAAATAGGTATATACTAGAGAGTTTTTTTTATTATAAGGGTTTTTATTATTAAGAGGATTTTGTTAACAAAATTATAATAGAAATATTTCAGTTTTAACAGAAAATTAAATTATTAATGTTTTCTTAACCTAAGACAAACTTTGAAAAGAAGAAACAAAACTAGCACTATATCGTGCTCGAAAACAAATAAGAATAGTCTTTCCTCTTACACTTGATTTTTTAAGTCATTTTGACCTTAATAAAAAATTAAATCAGTCTTCCAATAATGGATGATTATAACGAATTTGAAAAAATATTTGTTATAAAAAGATAATTAAGCGATAAAATTATTCGTCATCATTATTACAGTAATATAGACGCGTAGAATAAGCCTAATTTCATCGAAATCGGAGATGAAAGTCGCATTCTGAATAATTTACCTGTCTCTCTGTAAGGAACACCACTAATGCTAATTCTAAAATGAGTCGATAATCGAAAGTAATCGGTAACGTTTCGTACTGTTAGTTATTGGTCAACTTCACTGATAAGATTATCGACTTAGGATTATCTTGTTATAGAATCAACATTAACGAATACAGAGCAACCATGGCACTTTTTACCCCAACAAGTCACGTAAACTTTGCGGCATTGTTATTAAAAAACTATAATAGAAGTAACAATTCTAATAATCACACTGTTAAAACAATAGAATAAGATTAATAAATACACTTATTTAATCTATCTAGGTGCAAAAATAATCCCTTCAGACCAAAATAACTGCGGCGCTAATATCTTACTTTTGGCTCTCAAACACATGGGCACATCCGTGCAAGTTTCCTGACGGTTATTAGGCAGTAACGAACTGTGTGACATAAGATTCTCACTCTTAGTTGACGAACTGTGTGGCGGAATTTTCTAGTGAATGCCTTATTACCGAGATACAAGGGGTGGACCTTTTTCCCCGGGGACCTTTACTCCCCGATCTACCCTACATATAGAAAAAAATACTATATAGTATAAAAAAGTTGCTGTTTCAAAAAAATATTAGTTGATTCAACTAAATGCAGCTTTCACAGGCTGCAAATATTTATTAATTTAATCAAGTATTTGTTATTCAAACAATTAATATGTTGATATATATATTTAACTTAAATATATAAATACATTAATATATAAATAACTTAAATATATAAATAACTTAAATATATAAATACTTGAACTAAATAATCACTACCAATTAAACGCATTTAATCAAGCTAACAACTTTTATTCTCAGTACTAAAAAAAGTGATCTTGCAGTTATAGCAAAAATTATCTAACTATGAAAAATAGTTAAAATAGATAAATTTCTAACAAGTACTGCAATATTGGATATGTATTGCACCTAATCATATAGATGACAGAGATAAATTTAGATTTGTGCTATAAATTCTATGTGTGTGATACATAATTTTCTATCAAATTCAAAAAACAGCTATAATTCTAGCTGGAACAACAAAATATTTTTTTGTGATGTATATACTTCAGTATACTTCAGTATATTTATGCAAGTTTATTATACGTGCATATTGATTTGCGATAACTGCAGTTTTATTATATGCTCCAATAAATTTGTATCTGCGGTTTGCGCATGCATATTTTGATAAGTTACTTGAGCACGTATGGTCAATCTTACTTATTCTGTGATAGATACGAGATGTGACCA
>NW_017298641.1:349215-349495 GCF_001594075.2 Trachymyrmex cornetzi | reverse complement strand
TCAGGCGACGTAATCTAAACAATATATTTATATTTTTTTTGACCGTATATTTGAGAAACTCAATTAATACTAGAATGTAACTGCCTATTACGGTCGGAGTATTTAAATATATTGTTTAGATTACGTCGCCTGAAAGAAAGATGTTGTTTCCTTAGTATACCGATTATTGCGAAGAATATTACTAAGGCCTCGGTAGTCTAATGGCTCAGGACGCTCGTACGGTTTACAAGAGATCCGGGTTCAAGTCCCGGCCGAGGTAATATTTTTCGCAATAAATTTA
>NW_017298641.1:343758-349176 GCF_001594075.2 Trachymyrmex cornetzi | reverse complement strand
TGATGGTAGCATCAAATTATTAAAAATTGCTTGTCAATTTAATTCGCGATTACTAGAGTAGTTTTAATTGCGTTTATTTAGTTCGGAAAAACAATTCGGCGCGCAGTTTGAAAAAGACTACAATATGGTATATATGCAAGTACATATATAGTATACCATATATTAGTAATTCAAGATTGAATTATTTAAAGCAACGAAGATCCAGCTCCGACCGTAATAGGCAGTTACATTCTAGTATTAATAAAAACAACACATGCTATATAGTCAAAACTGTGAACATATGATCGTGACGAGTGTACCAACACAACAAAAAAAAAATTTTGAAATTAGAGTGTACAGAGCGCGCGAAATTCAAAAAGTCACCTTACTTTTTGATCACACCTCGTACATTTTACAATTTGATACTCTTATATTCTTTTTTGTCACGTGAATGTATGTGTGTATAAACTACATGTTAATCTAATCGCTACCATCTAAGTTACTTTTTACTCAACCCAGTAATATCAATGTTCTTTTCATTTATCAATAACGTAATAGCAGAACATAGAGAGAAAATTAGCTCTATAAAGCTGGCAGGACCAAATGAGCAGAATCAAATCGGATCTATTGGAATTTTTAGTACTCCGTCACGAGTGCTAAATTGCAAAAGTGATAATTGCGCCACGAAACGTGCCAAAACGATACTCTAACAATTTACGAAATCATATTATTTAAATTAAAGAAAAGAGTATCAATTAATATAAAAGAAGACCCTGAGAAATGCAGACTCAGATGTTGCGCGAATACTGGCCTCGTCCGATAAGCGGAACGCTGACGGATCAGCGCGGACGGCCCAAGGCTGACCCCCAAATTATCGAATATAAGTGCGACCCATCTGCGGTCGACGGTCAGAAAATCGGTCAAGATAATAAGCATAACGTGTCGCGTCGCGCCGTCCGAATCATTACAGTAAATATATCGCGACGCGAATACGATAAGTGAAGTGTAATTGTAAATCAATACAACTTGTGATTTGTAGAAATAAATGTGTTATATTTTACTCAAACAAGATAGTGTTAACTTGTGTGAACCTTCCTCGAGTCCTGCGTGGATCCCGGACCGTGCCGTACAGCGGCACAACAACTCATTTTGTACTAATTTGTACCACCGATAAAAATTTTGTACCTTGGGCCGTTTTGAAAAAAAAAAAAAAAAAACGTGGCGCTGCAAACTTAATATTAAGCTGGCAGGACCACATAAAAAAAAAAGAAGAAATAAAGGTACAAATGAAAAGAACTGAATTTGTACTAATTTGTACCAGCAAAAAAAAAATTAACATATTGATCCATTCCTCGAAAAACAACCCCCGATTAAACTTAACTCTGTTACGGTCAAAAGTAAGGTACCTTCTGCCATGAACAGAATCAGTCGTTATCCTTACAACAGAGAGGGTATAATTTGTACCACCAAAATGTAAAGTTTCAGATTTTGTACTCCCGCCGTTCCTTCGGAAACTACCCCCAACGGCTATTAGGCTCAAGAGTAAAGTACCGTTCGCGATGAGCAGAATCAGTCGATACTCCTACATTCCTGAGAGTATTAGGTGTACAACTTTGCTTCCGCCGTTTTTTTTTCCGAAATTCGAGGCTTTATTGTAAAAAACTAGTTATACATTTGTGATTCAAAGTATTGTCCATCGCTGGCCACTACTTTCTCCCATCTTTTGGGCAGCGTATGAATCCCGCGTCGAAAAAACTGGTTATCTTTTGAGGCGATCCACGAATCGATCCAATTTTTTATTTCTTTATAAGACCGGAAGTGCTGGTCAGCCAGGCCGTGTGCCATTGATCGAAACAATTGATAGTCAGAGGGAACAATGTCTGGAGAATACGGCGGGTGGGGTAGGACTTCCCATTTCAACGTTTCCAAGTATGTCTTGACCACTTTCGGAACATGGGGTCGAGCATTGTCATGTTGCAAAATCACTTTATCGTGTCTCTTGTTGTATTGCGGCCGTTTGTCTTTCAGTGCTCGGCTCAAACGCATCAACTGCGTTCGATACCGATCGCCTGTGATTGTTTCAGCGGTTTTAACAGCTCATAATACACTACGCCGAGCTGGTCTCACCAAATACAAAGCATGACCTTGGAGCCGTGAATATTCTGTTTGGCCGTCGACGTGGAAGCATGGCCGGGAACTCCCCATGATTTTCCGCACTTGGGGTTATCGTAATGAACCCATTTTTCGTCCCCAGTCACAATGCGATGCAGAAATCCCTTCCGTCTGTGCCTTTCAAGCAGCTGTTCACAAGCAAACAAACGCCGTTCAACACCTCTCGGCTTCAACTCGTACGGCACCCAATTTCCTTGCTTCTGAGTCATTCCCATGGCTTTGAGGTGTTTTGAAATGACTTATTGAGTCACTCCCAATGATAGTGCCAATTCTTCTTGATTTTGACACGAGTTTTGATCAAGTAATGCCTCCAATTCTGCATCTTTGAAAACCTTCTCTTTTCCACCGCTATGCCGGTCTTCGACGTCAAAATCACCGTTCTTGAAGCGTTGAAACTACTCACGACACGTTCTTTCACTAATAGCGGCCTCACCATAAGTATTTGAGAGCATTCGATGAGTCTCGCCGCAGATTTCTTCATATTGAAGCAGAAAATTAAGACCTCCCGCAAATGACGAGAATTTGACTCGTAAACTGACACTTTCAATCGAGAATAACTTTATGATACAGACACAAATTGACTAATGTTTCTATGGGATTATGTTGACAGATGCCCAAGTTTATTGTATGATGTCTATGATCTATTTATTTCGACCACCACTTATCGCTAAAGCCATCTATAGGAAAACGGCGGAAGCAAAGTTGTACACCTAATATAATTGGTACATCAAAATGTAAAGTTTGTAATTTTATGAGTATGTGCAATGGAATATATTATAACAGCAAAAATAATAGTAGTAGTAATAATATCTATAATATTAATTAAAATAATAACAGATATTTATATTTCTTTGGCGTAAATTAATAATAATGACAATAATAATAACTGATATTTATTTTTCTTTAACATAAATTAATAATTCTGGTCTTATAATTGCATTCTCTTTAATTCTTCTTTCTGTCTTGTCTAGATCGTTGTACTCGATCCAATTTCCTTTTCTTGAACATATGGCTGTATAATGCCCCATTGTAACACTTTTTGTTATGGGTTTTTTATAGGAAACTATCCCAATTAGTTTGTATGTAACTTTACATTTTGGTGATATAAATTATACCCTCTCGTAATAAAAATTAATTAATGACAAAAGTGGTTATACAAATAAATATGAGCTATAAGGAGCATTAAACCACGCACTAGTTGAAATTAGTGATAAATTTAATTTATTACAATTATTAACTATGTGTTAGTAGATGTTTCGACCAACATCTGGTCATCTTCAGTACATTATTGACTTAATGGTAATTTGATTACATATTACATAACGGTATAAATAAATTAATTTTTAATTAAATTTCTGTATTAATACGAGTTAATTTCGTTATTCGTCTGAGTCATAATTTGTCATCAAGAAGGAGATGGATCACGTTAATTTAATTAAAAATTAATTTATTTATACCGTTATGTAATATGTAATCAAATTACCATTAAGTCAATAATGTACTGATGTTGGTCAAAATCAGTAATGTACTAAAGATGACCAGATGTTGGTCGAAACGTCTACTAACACATAGTTAATAATTGTAATAAATTAAATTTATCACTAATTTCAACTAGTGCGTGGTTTAATGCTCCTTATAGCTCATATATACCCACTCGATTGTAGAAGTATTGACTGATTCTGCTCATCGCGAAGGGTACTTCACTCTTCAGTCTAATAGCCGTTGGGGGTAGTTTCCGAAGGAACGGCGGGGGTACAAAATCTGAAACTTTATATTTTGGTGGTACAAATTATACTCTCTTGGTTGTAGAGATATCGACTGCTTCTGTTCATGGCGGAAGGTACCTTACTTTTGACCATAACTGAGTTAAGTTTAATCGGGGGTTGTTTTTCGGGGAATGGATCAATATATTAATTTTTTTTGCTGGTATAAATTAGTACAAATTCAGTTCTTTTCATTTGTACCTTTGTTTCTTTTTTTTTTTTCTTTATTTTTTGTGTGGTCCTGCCAGCTTAATATTAAACTGGCAGCGCCACGTTTTTTTTCAAAACGGCACAAGGTACAAAATTTTTATTGGTGGTACAAATTAATACAAAATGAGTACTAAAAATTCCAATAGATCCGATTTGATTCTGCTCATTTGGTCCTGCCAGCTTTATAGAGCTGAGAAAATTTTATATGTGATGGTAACCAATGAGGATCTAATTTTTAATCAATTGACAATTACAAGTTGAAATGACATATTTTGCTAATTGAAAAATAAACTGTTGACTAACATCTGTATTGATGACAGTTAATGTTTTCATATGTCCTTGATTTACATATGTCTATTCAAAGTTAACGTGTAGTCTTCTCAATAATTAAGGTGGAATCGAAATAAGAAATTAGACAACTGATTTTTATATAACTCACGAATCTTTGAAACGGCATTCATGTATCGTATTTAATATTTCCCGTTAAGTGGTTCCCAAACAAATAATAAACAATCTAAACTAATGATACAATCAATAAATAATCAAAAGATAAATGATATAAGAAAGGATTTTGGTTATGAATACTAATAAAATGATCTGAAACTGAAGACTATTATTGAATCATGTTACTGAATATTTCATACGTATATATATAGATATTGCAACAATTTAGAAAGTTGGTTGCATCACACCGTTCGTTAATTTTAATTCAATTCCGTTAATATTTAAAAGATCTGAAAAAAGATATATATATATTCTTTTTTAATATAAAAACGTTTTCTTGACAAATTTATATTTCTAAAATTAATGTTAAAATTATTCTAAACTTATAAAATCGATGCAAATTTTTTATTTGTAAATTCCTTTTGATTAATTTGAAATCAACTTGATCAGTTATTACGATAATCATCAATTATAAGTTTCAATTACAAGTTTATATTGTAAGTTTCTAATGTTCAATACTAAGGCTGGTATACATAATCGGTTTTTATTTTAAAATCGTCTGAAGTACAGTATTTTAAGATGCGCGCGCAGCTCTGTGATTCATCAACTATGAATACTGGCCTAAATATATTGATAGTTAATGACATGAATCCATAAAAATTTGCTTGAAATAAGAATGAGAACTAAAGTTTTTCTGCTTTTTATGCATTTCGGAAATGTTTTCTCGGAAATTAATAATAAATTATAACTTGTGGAAAGAAGACTTTATTGAAGTTCTCTTGAAACATTTTCGAAATGTATAACAAGCAAAAAATTTTAGTTTTTGCAATTTATATTTCAAACAAATTTT
>NW_017298641.1:342519-343141 GCF_001594075.2 Trachymyrmex cornetzi | reverse complement strand
ATATATATAGAGGAAAATCGCCGATACTGACATAGGTCTCCTAAAGTGACACCCCCTTATTTCTCAGAAACTAACTATTGCACTGTATTAATATTAATAAAATCATGATCTATGATTAGCTAATTAAAGAAGTACAAACTCATAATTCATATATTTGTGGTTTATTTCTGTACTAAATCAGCTAAAAACCAATTCTATGAATCCGAGAAGAAAATTCTTACGGTGTTTTTTTGCAAATTGCGTAATTAAAATAATAGTAACTGTATTATTGATAATATTATGTCATTTTAAATGTTTATAGTTTCATAAATTAGTTTTCTTTACAGAGAATAGGATATATCTTTATTTTTATAAAATAGGAATGTTGGTATTATTGCCTACACTGTTAGAAATTTCTCAATAAATTTTAATTAACACGTAAAGGAAGCATGTGTTTATGCACGAAATTAAATGTAATGAATGATGTAAATAAAAACTAAATTACAGTAGTCTTAAATGTGATGAACGTGTGTATTGAAATTAATGAACACATTATTATAGAAATTAATTTACACGTTAATGAAAAGTACGACATCTGTAACTGAAAAGTAATTTACGTTAATGACATGTAAGAAACGTAAAG
>NW_017298641.1:331819-342313 GCF_001594075.2 Trachymyrmex cornetzi | reverse complement strand
TAACATGTGCATTAATAGTCCTTTCAGTTACAGAGAAATTAAACTTCATTCACTAATGTACATTAAAAGTTAATGAAATTTAAGAACATTTCTAACAGTGTATTATGCCAGTTTTGAAGCCCATTTTATCAGACGCTCATTTTTGCATAACTTACGGAAAACTTAATTATTGCAAAATTGCAAACAGTATTATAAAAATTGCTTATACTATTTGATAGAAGACACTTTTTACTTTATATTTATGTTTTTGAAGCTGTATTTTTACCTTTTGTTTAAGAAATATTTACTAAAAACTATATATATATATATATATTGTATATATAAGAAGACACTTTTTACTTTATATTTATGTTTTTGAAGCTGTATTTTTACCTTTTGTTTAAGAAATATTTACTAAAAACTATATATATATATATATATGTATATATATATATGAAAAGATCAATTTCAAATTAATCAAAGGATCCGTGGATATTAGACGACTTCGTAACTTCAAGTATTATGCATCCATATTTGTCTTTCCCACATAAATTATCCTAAAATAATATTAATATTTGCGATCGACTAGTAATAATTGCGCGAAATATTTTAACAGTATATTTTTATGTTTATATCTTTGTTATTTGTATATTTATTTTATTTAATATAGTGTACTATATATAGATAATAAATAACATTTCAGACTTCTGTGATTTTGACCAAAGCGGATGTGTAATTAAAAAAAATATAATTAAAAATTTTAACAAGTTTTTTTGTAATTAAAAACATATGTATTGAGGGATACTGAACATTTCCACTTTATACGTAATTTTTAAGTTTTAATTTGGAACACTGGTTTAAATGCAAACACGTAATAAGTTTTAGAAAAATAAACTTGCTTGGTGTTTTGGTTAACAGAATCGTGTAGAATTTGAAATCGATATACAACTGATAATCGGTATATAAATGATAAAACATGATTATATATGCAACTAGTCAATATGTACATTGACTAGTTGCATAATTGTGCTTTATCATTTATACTAATTATCAATATTAATATTCATATACAATATATGCATGTATGTCTTATGTATGTATACAACCTATGAAAGAAAGATCATTACGGCGCAATAATAGATGTCGATTAATTTCCTTTCTCCAGCAAAAGTGTTACACTGCATTATGACTCTGATACAAAAATATCTTGACGAAAAGATAGAACGGAATCACAGGTACACGTGGTATCGAAATGCTGTTGCGCGATCGAGCAGTTCAACGTGGCAGAGAAAGCGAAAGACTGAGACTTTAAGCATTATGTTGGTCTTATAAACCATGAAGACTTACCACTACTCTAGTAAAACATATCACCTTTCCCTTATCCTTATTCCACAAAATGCACATTTAATTTTAAATTAAAATTAAGATTAATAATTAAAGTGCAACATTTGACTTAAATAAAAAAAAAGCTCAGATAAAAAATGTTAAATATCTAATTTTATGAAATACACTGTTAGAAATGTTCTTAAATTTCATCTTTTAATGTACATTGGTGAATGAAGTTTAATTTCTCTGTAACTGAAAAGACTATTAATGCACATGTTAATGAGATTTAAGTTTACAGTAACTGAAAAATTAAGTGTAATGAAATTTAATATACTTTTCATTTACGAATATAAATGACATTTAATTAATCGTAATTGAAATAACTATTAATGTACATATTAATGAAATTTAAGTTTGTAGTACATTCAATTTCAATACGCTTAACTTAAAAGTTAAGCGTATTGAAATTTAATATACTTTTACATGTACGAATATTAATAATATTTTAATTAAGCCTAATACTATTAACGCTTAACGTTTAATACGTTTATGTTTCTTACATGTCATTAACGTAAATTACTTTTCAGTTACAGATCTCGTCACTTTTCATTAACGTGTAAATTAATTTCTATAATAATGTGTTCATTAATTTCAATACACACGTTCATCACATTTAAGACTACTGTAATTTAGTTTTTATTTACATCATTCATTACATTTAATTTCGTGCATAACCACATGCTTCCTTTACATGTTAATTAAAATTCATTAAGAAATTTCTAACAGTGTATGTTAATACATGTTACGAATGATTCACAGCAAATTAGACGTAGTTAATTTAATAAATTTGTATGCTTGAATATACATACACCCCTACCTCACCACACACACGCACACACGCGCGCGCGCGCGCACACACACACACACACACACACACACACAATTTATATTAATATTTGGAGTAATGTTTTAAATTATACAGGACTGCATATTTCAAATGTTTTAAAACATTATTCGTTGTATATGGATCATGCCACTTGCTTATGTGCACATTGAGGAATGTTTTACTTTCGCTGAGTGATTTTGAAATCACTTTTTGTTACATTTTACCTTTCCTTTCCAATTCTATGATATGTGTACACTTGTTATATATATTTGTACATGGTGTACACTGAGAAAAAATGCTGTTGATTCAATTAAAGTCTATATTATGGGTTGTCATTAACATAAGTGATATTAATTCATGTATATTTTTATTGACATAAAGGCATAACTTATTATTTCAATAATCAAGCCTTTATGTCAATAAAATATATACATGAATTAATCACTTATGTTAGTGACAGCCCGTAATATAGACTTTAATTGAATCAACAGCATTTTTTTCTCAATGTACGTATTTCAAATATGTTATGAGACAAAAGAAGAGGGCAAAAAGAAAAAAGTCATAATAAAAGCTTTTTATATATTAAATTACAAATAAATTGCAAATATAATCATGAACATTTTAATTTTTGTTGTGTACATTATAAGATAATAGGCTGTACACAGAAAGAATGGTTTTACTGAATTATCTAAAAATTTAACTAAAACAAATTTGAAAACAATTTTATTGAATCATTATATATCTTATTAAATACCTTATTAAAACTATAATGTAATAAAAAAAGCCTCGTATATATTTATTGAAGTGCAGTTTGACCGCAATAAAGTTTGTTTTAATAAAACTCGATTTTATTAAAAATTACTAAACACCATAATGACAAATGAGTCGGGCAAAATTACTAACTCTTACGTATCTTTTATTAATTTACAATTTTTGATAAATAACTTGCAACTTTTATTTATTTTCTTTACTTAAAACGCAATTGTTCTCTATCTTTCGACACGCTCAAATCGCAAAATGGGAATAATTACATTGCTCTCTGTATTGAAAACAAAAACAGATGAGATTGTGTTGTCTACTAACAATAAGTACTCCCCTTATATATAAAAAAGAATTTTTTCGCTGGGGTCCCAATCTTTAAAATCTAACCATCTCAAAAATGCATACTTTAATTCGTGAATGCCAAACTAGGGTTAAATATAACTGATTTGAACACGCTTAATTAATTGGTTTTATATACGATACGGGAAATTGAAAAGGATGAAAGCGAGAAGAAAATACACGAGAAATAAATTTATTTCGAAATTTTAAGGCTCGCTTTCCTTTTACAACTCGTTCTTGTCGTCCGTAACTGCCCAATCCTCCTTAATAAAATCTGCGCCTTTTTCGGCTATCATTATCGTTGGTGCGTTCGTATTTCCACCGGTGATGGTCGGCATAATAGATGCGTCAATGACCCTTAATCTTTGTACTCCGTGAACCTTTAAACGAGGATCCACGACGGCCGTAGGATCGCCTTGAGGACCCATTTTCGTCGTTCCAACAGGATGGAAGATCGTAGACGACATATGTCGCAGGTTACACTTCCAATACTCGTCGGAGTCGGATTTGGTATGACGGCAATCAGGAATGTCCATGTGATGCAACCGGAACTCGTGCCGCCTGAATGTCTCAGTGTTAATCATTTTCTTCAGAAAATCTAACGATTTCAACATGGTATCTAAATCTTCCTGCTCAGAGAAATAGTTGGCGTAAATCCTAACAGGATCCGCCGGATTTCTGCTACGTAGCCGTATCTCACCTATGCTCTTCGGTTTTAACAGAATCGAAAAGAAATTGAGCATATCCGCCTCTGTTAGAATTTCTGTTATCTTTTGAATTATCTTTGTGTCCACGTTAAGGGCGTTATAAAAAGTAGTCGCCATGGGTATGTACCATTGTGGTATGTGACCGTTAATAAACTGAATGTCTGGATATTTAGCGCTCGGATCGTGTACGTTGACGAAACCCATAAGATCGAAGCCACCGACATTTACCAGAGGTCCTCGATTGTGCATTAAATACTCGTAAGCAGCGTCTAGCATAAATGTAGGTGACGGTGGTGTCGCGCTCTGATTCTTGAAGGTCAAAGATAAGCCGTACCACATGACATGATCCTGAAGATTTTTGCCAACGGGTAAATTAACGATCGTAGGTATTCCCATTTCGCGTAGATGCTTTTCGAGTCCAATACCCGAAAGCATCAAGAGTTGCGGACTGGCGATGCTGCCGGCCGATAAGATTATCTCCTTCGAGGCTTTTACATCAATTGATCGTCCGTCTTTCAAAGTCATACGTACTCCAACTGCTCGAGTATTATCCAGAAGAATAGCGTCAGCTCGAGTCGACTTCATCACGTACAGATTGCTCCTATGCTTGATCGGCGACAAGTAAGCTTTTGAAGCGCTCACTCTATGACCTTTATCCAAGGTTCCTTGAGCTATGCCATATCCGATGAATTTGTCACCGTTGATGGTATCCAAAATAGGTACGCCCATCTGGCGAGCGGCTTGCAAGACCGTTTCATGTATTTTCGGTTGGCTATAATTGTAATACCTGATGCTCAACGGTCCGCCATGACCGCAATACTTGCTTCTCCACTCGTCATTATGTCCATGACCGCAGCTTTGAGATTTTTTAAAATATGGCAGAACTTCGTCATAACTCCAGTCTTTGTTGCCCATTTGGGACCATTCGTTGTAATCCTTTTCACTGCCATAAATGTAGAGCATGGCATTTAGTGTAGAGCTACCGCCCAGAGCTTTGCCTTTTGACCATTTGCACAACTTGTTCTTGTTACCATGGCAGGCAAATTTCTCGGGTTCAACGTCATAGGAATAATCCTCTGATGAATGTAATTGCGAGACGAATGCTGCGGGAACTTCGCTCAGTATTGAGGGATTCTCGCCAGCTTCGATCAGCAATACTTTCCAGTTTTCTATTTCAGTCAAACGATTGGCCAATACGGATCCAGCACTTCCACCGCCCACGATGACGAAATCGAATTCTCTATTAGAAGTCGCAATCTCCTCCGAGCGGTCTGGAGGGTAAATGCCATCGCTCAAACTACATTGCGCTGTCAGAAGTGTTTGTATCAAATACGCAAAGACATTTGCGGGACTGGTAACTGCAGAGTTTGCAGCATTAGCCAAACATGTTTCCATGTTGATTAAGTTGGACACACGATGATTCAATTCTGTCGAAAGAAAATATATTGTGATAGACTAATGCTATTTATAATTTATCTTATACATAAGATTGTCTGAAGTTTCATGTCATAGATAATCTTAACATTCTATTCAATCAATGAAATGATCATATGGTGTCTCGAGATTGAAACGCCGAAACTTAAAATGATTTTGAATGTTATCGGATTATGAAAATCAGCTTATATTAGAAAATATTATCAAGATAAGAACACTTTAAGAATTTAAATGCCACAAACAAGTGGCTTGTACAATACATTTAATATTTTACTTTAGAATAAAATTTGTGACATATTTGTTGGAAATTTCAAGATTCTCAACTAAATCACAAGTACAAAACAACGCTGAACGATAGTGCATAGATTTTAAATGATTTAAACGTAACAGACGAAACAATACAAAAACCTTTTCAAACAAATAAAATGCAACATCTAACATTTAGGAAATTATCTATTTTTTATACTTTTTGGTTGGTTTTATATCTTTTTTTTGAGCTATCCACAAAAATCTCTATATCCTTCTCAACAACAAGATTCAAGTTTCTTCGAACACTCATTCTCTATCTTCAATGATTAATGACAATTCCAATTCTTTTTTTATAACATTGCAACACGTGTACAAGTTATATTCTATAACATGATGTATAATTGTATAAATATTTGTATAAATGTTTATAACAATGTTTGTACAAGTTGGTTGTTCTTGTTTATCATATTATTTAATGTATAAATTAACGTTATTTAATATAAAAACAAACGTTTCGACCCCTCACATTGGGTATCCTCAATGTATAAATGATTAACGGTCACAAATTAAAAATAATAGAAAACAATAAAAAGTAACGGTTTCAATAATTACAAAATTAAAACAATACACAATAAGGCTAAGAACCAACTCAGGGTAACATTTGAGTAACAATATTATTGTAAGCAAACTTACACATACATACAGACGTTTCGACCCCTATCGGGTCCTCCTAAATGTTAAAAAATAAATTTAAAGTTACCGGTAACTACCCAAGATGTTCAATATATCAAATAGACACATGATTACTCGCATGTTGGTACTACTAATTATGGCATCAAAACGGTCTAGATTCTCTCGGTTTCAGAACTTGTAGCTTGTATGTTCTACATGTCAAAATTCATAATCAGTCCAAGATGCCGTGAGCTTCATCTCAAATTTACAATTCATTGGCCCAATAAGCATTACAGCAATAACGTTGAAGTCATCCTTCACACTCTGATTGTAATTATAATAATTATAAAAAATGTCTGATTAACAATATTGATTGTCATTAATGATACCAATAAAAATTATAATAATTCTGTCATTATGGGTCTATATTTTATAAAAATAAAACTTTTCGAATGTGAAAACCAATAAAAGATAAGTATTCCATACCTGCTAATAATTCGGAGTCACAAAAATTGAAAATTTATAATTGCATGTAATGATAACACAGTGATATCGAAAGGAGCTTAATACTGTCTAACTTAGAGATGTAATGCTAAAACATTCGGTATATTGGAATGATCCTGCCATCTAACAACAGAAACCGCGCTAGGTGATGTAGAGAGGATCCTAGGAAGGGGAATTCAACGGAGTAGGAAGGGGTTGTAAGAGTGGTAGATATACTACATGGGCTGAAAAGTCCCGGGATTTTTCTATAGGTGGCGCCACTAGAAAATGAACATGACTCATTTCGAGAGACTCATCTGTCACTAGTTTATGTATGAAGTTTCATGACATTTCATCCATTTGTTTGAGTGACGCTACAGTCGTTTGAGTGACGCTACTTTCGCCTTCGTAAAAGAAATGGAAAAACAGGAATATCGCATCTTGATCAAACATTGTTTTTTGATGGGAAAAACTTCTGAACAATCATTGCAATGGTTGCAGAAATGTTATCCCACATCTGCTCCTTCGAGAACAACAGTTTATCGGTGGTTTAGTGAATTTAAAATGGGTCGTACTAGCACCGAAAACGCACCTCGCTCTGGAAGGCCAAAAGAGGCTACGAATGCGGAAATCGTAAAGCAAGTGCATCGAATCGTTTCGAGTGATCGTAAAGTGAAGTTGCGTGAGTTAGCTGAGGCTGTGGGCATCTCAAAAGAACGGCCCCATATGGCAAAGAAAAAAGTTCTGTACCATCACGTTAACGCACCGTCACACACGTCCTTGAAAGCGATGACCAAATTGGACCAATTACGATTCGAATTGATTGCTCACCCACCGTATTCTCCAGACTTGGGCCCCAGCGACTATTATCTGTTCCCAAACCTCAAGTGGTGGCTCCAGGAAAAGAGATTCAGATCGAATGAGGAAGTCATCGCGGAAACCGAGGCGTATTTCGAAAGCTTGGACGTTTCGTACTACAGAAAAGGCATCGAAATGTTGGAAAATCGCTATACCAAGTGTATCGCCCTCGAAGGCAACTATGTTGAGGAATAAATATAACTTTGCCCAAAAAACGCTTGTTTTCATTAAAAATCCCGGGACTTTTCAGCCCATGTAGTATGTCAGGCAGTATCTATTTGTCTATTTAAACTATATTTCTGCTTTTTAATATGGACCATTTCAGATATAATTCTTTTTTTGTAAGCCTCGTTATCTAAAATTTCAACCTCATCTCATTTAAAATCGTGATTAAACTTAGTACGATGGTCAGAGATAGTTGTTGAGAATCCGTTCTCTTGTTAATATTGGATCGATGTTCTTTTATTCTTGTTAATAATCTCCTTTTTGTCTGACCGACATAGCTAGCCTCACACTCCACATATTCAACTCTATACTCCGTTCAATGAGAGAATGACGGATCGGACGAAAACTCGTCTATTTTGCGCAGTACAGCATACTTCACAGCGTTGTACTTCATAGCATTGTACAGCGTTACATTGCCCGCTCTGCGCAAACCGAGGTCATTCTCTCGTTGAACACAGTATATACACCACACATTGTTTAGAAAAGTGATCCAGAAGGTCCTTACCTTTATGTATGAATTTCTTAAGGGTATTCAGTATAGTGAAAAATATTTCTCTATTTCGTATGTGGAATCCGTCTCTGAGAGCTTTACACCTATTGCTATGGGCATATATCTCAAGACGACTTTCACTATACCGAATACCCTTAAGAAATTCATACATAGAGGTAAGGACCTTCTAGATCACTTTTCTAAACAATGTGTGGTGTATAGAGTTGAATGTGTGGAGTGTGAGGCTAGCTATGTCGGTCAGATAAAAAGGAGACTACTAACAAGAATAAAAGAACATCGACCCAATATTAACAAGAGAACGCGTTCTCCATCAGTTATCTCGGACCATCGTACTAAGTTTAATCACGATTTTAAATGAGATGAGGTTGAAATTTTAGATAACGAGCCTTACTACAAAAAAACTATTGTATCTGCAATGGTCTACATTAAAAAGCAGAAATATGATTTAAATAGACAAATAGATATAAATCCGCTGCCTGACATATATCTACCACTCTTATAACTCCTTCCTACTCTGTTGAATACCCCTTCCTAGGATCCTCCCTACATCATATCTAGCGCGGTTTCTGTTGTTAGATGGCAGGATCATTCCAATATACCGAATGTTTTCGCATTACATCTGGTACACTGTCTTTTCGCTTTTTATTCTGTTTATTTCGTATCACAATTTTTCATAATCGTCAATACGTATATATGCTGTATGTATACAGCTTAATCGTGTCCGCACAACGTATTTCTATCTATTAGTCGCGTGTGAGGAAGATTTGTGTCGCATAGGCATGACAACGCCTAGGGGACATTCCCTGAGTCCTGCCAGTGTTCACTTGCAACAACGCGTCGAAGTTCTGCTTCGCGTTGCAAGAGCCGGACTCACACGCGTCACTCCACCTTATGTTTAGTATTGCCCGTATTATTGTGTACCGCGTTCACTTATCGCATTCACGTATAACGTCCACGTATGACGTGCTCACGAAGTGATCTGCCTCGCTGCCTTTACTCGACTAACTCTAAAACGCGAAAGTTCGCGGCTTCGGGTTTCCCCTCTACCGATATACTTCCCTCTAATTGGTGCGGCTACTTCCTAAAGATCGAGCTTGATGTGAAAGGCAATAAGATTTCGGAGAGATCGAAAACACCGCGTATTGCCTTGATCAATGCCGCGCGGTAGCCGTCAAACGTGAGACGGCGTCTTTGTACTCCTGTACGAGTATGCGTGGAGTGCTGAGCCGACTATGTTTTCTTATATTGTATGTATGTTATATTGTCGTATATGTATATATATATGTATATATCGTATCGCATGAAGTCGTGCACGACCGTCAATCTCTGTTTCGTTACAACATCTCTAAGTTAGACAGTGTTAAGATCCTTTCGATATCACTGTGTTATCATTATATGCAATTATATAGTTTCAATTTTTGTGACCTCGAATTATTAGCAGGTATGGAATACTTATCTTTTATTGGTTTTCACATTCGAAAAGTTTTATTTTTATAAAATATAGACCCATAATGACAGAATTATTATAATTTTTATTGGTATCATTAATGACAATCAATATTGTTAATCAGACATTTTTTATAATTATTATAATTACAATCAGAGTGTGAAGGATGATTTCAACGTTATTGCTGTAATTCTTATTGGGCCAATGAATTGTAAATTTAAGATGAAGCTCACGGCATCTTAGACTGATTATGAATTTTAACATCTAGAACATACGAGCTACAAGTTCTGATGAAACCGAGAGAATCTAGGCCGTTTTGATACCATAATTAGTAGTACCAACATGCGAGTAATCATGCGTCTATTTGATATATTGAACATCTTGGGTAGTTACTGATAACTTTAAATTTATTTTTTAGCGTTGAGGAGGACCTGATTGGGGTCGAAACGTCTGTACGAGGGTCGTCTGAAAAGTTTTGAGCCTCATCATGAAGATGGCGTTACTCGTCAAAGTCATTCTGGTATTATAATTGTGATACTTACGAAAGATATTTGTGACAATTGTGGTCACTTTGGACGTTCAGTTCTTGTTTGACAATCATTTGTGTCATTTTGTA
>NW_017298641.1:330128-331648 GCF_001594075.2 Trachymyrmex cornetzi | reverse complement strand
GCGTTGGGTGCCGCGCTTGCTCACTCTGGATCAAAAACGCATTCGAATGAACATTTCTAAGGCCCTGTTGGAGCGGTTTAAGCGAAACGAGTCGGATATTTTGCGTCTATTAATAACAGTTGATGAAACTTGGGTCCACCACTTTACTCCTGAAACAGTCAAAACAGTGGACTGCGAAGGGTGAACCTGCTCCGAAGAAAGCGAAGACGGTTTTATCGGCGGGAAAGGTGATGGCGACTGTTTTTTAGGATAGTCATGGAATTATGTTGATCGACTATCTTGAAAAAGGTAAAACAATAACAGGGACGTACTATGCATTATTGCTTGACAAGCTGAAGGCAGAAATTGAGAAAAAACGACCGGATTTGACAAAAAAGAAAGTGCTATTCCATCAAGATAACGCACCTTCTCACACTTCGGCGGTCGCTATGGCAAAAATTCACGAATTGCGGTTCGAATTAATTGACTATCCACCGTATTCACCAGATCTGACCCCCAGCGACGTTTTTCTGTTTCCTAGGCTCAAAGTTCGGCTCGGAGGACAGAAATTTTCATCGAACGAGGAGGTCATCGCATCCGTAGACACCTATTTTGCAAAGCAAACGTTCAGTATTATTTGAATAGATTAAAGAGGTGGGAGCATCGCTGGAAAAAATGTATCTACTTAAAAGGAGACTATGTGGAAAAATAAAATTGAATTTGACCGAAAAATTACTTGTTTCTATGTTAGGCTCAAAACTTTTCAGACGACTCTCGTATGTATGTGGAAGTTTGCTTACAATAATATTGTTACTCAAATGTTACCCTGAGTTGGTTCTTAGCCCTATTGTGTATTGTTTTAATTTTAAAAATAATAGTCGCAAAATCGCTTTATAATACATTGATTTCATACGCACGCAAATTTAAGTGTCTTACTTCTATACAGATGTTGTAAATCATGGTTGACTAATGTCCACTTTGGTTTTTGATTTCCGTCTTATAATTTAAAGAATATGCTTAACTGTCGGAAAAGACATTAAAAATGTAAAAGAAAGGTGTCAAGTATATTTTGCAGAAAAAAGGTACCAAAAATAATGCCATAAAAAAAGAAGTGAAATCAAAATAATATTTCAAGTATCTCTATTTGAAAAGTCCCGTAGAACACAGTTCTCTGAACGGCGTCTTGAAGGCTTTCTTTTGATGTAGACATCTTTTCGATATCCTTTAAGACAGTGTTGTATGGAATAATTTCTCACAATTATAATATACTACACAAAGACATTTGAAGTATATTAAGTATAACAACACATTAATGAGAGAACGAAATGCAATAGATAGCGTAATGAGAGGCGCGGAAACTGAAAAGGGATTTTTACATCCATAACAAAAAGAAAATTGTAGAAATAAAAAATCGAAAATGAGCAAGATCTCCAGCAGCAGCATACTTGACATGCCCGTCTTGTTCATAATTCGATTCATGCAAATAATTCAATAAATATTTTATTATAGTTATAAATTATTTTTCGCAAATTAAAGAAAGT
>NW_017298641.1:329681-330016 GCF_001594075.2 Trachymyrmex cornetzi | reverse complement strand
ACCCTTAAATTTTTTTATCGTAGTAATAGTATTTGAAATTTATTACAGTAATATTAGCAGTTATTGCTCGACATAATATTATTGTCTTTAATTATACTTGATTCTCATGAAAATATAGAAATCTTAATATTATATTTCTTACTTAATAAAACTTTTTAGAAACAATACACGACTCATTTGCGGATTAGGGGCTTTATTATCAAATAGATTTAAAAGCGAGTTATATGTGAAATTGGGACTCATATGTATTCCTTGTAATATATTTCGAAATTACATTTTCTATGTGCTATTCTTTCCTAACTAGAATGAATTAGAATGAATTATACTATAACATT
>NW_017298641.1:328784-329419 GCF_001594075.2 Trachymyrmex cornetzi | reverse complement strand
GGGTGGAAATCGGAGATAGGGGTGAAAAAGCACCCTTTTCAGTTTTTTCAATATATCTCGCGAACGAAGCAAAATTTCGATATACTTTATAAGAAATTTTTTGTAGATAATTAAATTTCCGATCGGAATAGGTTTTTTAAAAAATTAAAAAAAATTTTTTTCATGCCGAACAAGTAGAAACAAAAAATAAAAAAGAAGCAAACATTTCAAATTTTGTTGTCTTTCTACTTTTTTGCCTATAACTTTTTTTTGGTCAGAGATAGGAATGCTTCATGGAAAAAAAAGTAGACAAAATTTCCTTTAAAATGCTGTAGTCAAAAATTTTTTTTAGGTTAAAATTGGTCCAAATATGGCCACTCGAATATAGCAATTTTTTTCGATTTTCATCCCTCTTATACTGATATTGTTTCAATTCTCATTTTGTTGAACAAATTATTATTTTACTCAATAAAAAAGTTACTTTACATAAATTGGTTGATAATAAATAACTATTTGAATTTATTTCCAAATCCAGCAGTGGCATGGAAATAATTTAAACCCTCTGAACTGGGGTTGGAAAAAATCGAAATTCGGCTTAATTGCGATTCGCACAACAGCACCTCCTGCGCCACAGATTTTGCTGCAAAAAGTGGCTT
>NW_017298641.1:325634-328383 GCF_001594075.2 Trachymyrmex cornetzi | reverse complement strand
AAAAGCGCAAGTTGTCCATTAGAAATTAATTTAAGTTGCGAATAAATTCATATCTAAGAAAGAATAATTATACATTTGAAACCTCAGGTTATATATAAAGAATATTGTCTATAATAAAATAACATAAAGTCATTTACCTTGTCGGTGAAGTATAATTACACAATAATATGTCAGTGAAATATAAAAATCCAAATATGTGTCAGTAAATATAAAAAATCAACATATGTGTTAGTAAAAATAAAATCCATTAATATGCTATAAAATATCCTTGTCACAAATGTTATAACTATAAAATATTTTGCACCGATGTAGGTGACACACTCTTGATCAAGTCGAACAATGTAATGTAACTGCAGAACGTCAGGAGAGGACAAGAAATCGTGACAATACTAAGAAATGGAAAGGGAATGTATCATGTTAATATATGTGTCAGGCAATGACTCTGTATCTGTTTGTCTGTTTATACCTTGTGTTTGTTTCTTAATGTGAACCATCTCAGAAATTAATCTTTTTCTATACGAAGGTTCTATATCTAATATTTTCACGCTATTCCACTTAAAATCATGATTCGTTTCAATTCTGTGATTCGTTATTACAGATGGAGATTTTGATGATTTGTTAATGTCAGAAACATGTTCATGTACTCTTGTTTTTAATTGTCTCTTTGTTTGGCCTACATAACTTGCTTCGCAATTTTCACAAGATATTTTATAAACCACATTTTGATTCTGTGTATGCTCCAATTTATCCTTTCCCCTTTTTATGTATTCCTTAAGTGTATTGGGAATGGTGTATGCCAATTTGCAATCAACAACATTAGCTATAGGTTTAAATTTCTCCGAAACAGAATCAACAAACGGAACAGCAAAAAATTTTTCCAAACCAAATTTATTATTGTTCATATTAATATTATTAAAATGATATTTTAATCTATTCCGGATTGTAGAAAAAATAAATTGAAGAGGATATCCATTATTTAAAAAAATATTAATAGCATCGATTAAATTCTTGTGTTGAAAAATTGGGTGGCATAAGCGAACTATTTTATCTATGACACCATATAACCCCTCTCTTATGACAAATCGGATGTTGGGAATGGAAGTTCAAGAATCTGCCAGAAAAAGTAGCTTTACGGTAGCCATCAAATATTAACTTACAATCCTCGACAATAATCAAAGTGTCTAAAAAACTTATTTTTCCATCAATGCCAACTTCCATAGTGAACTGTAATCTTGTATGCAATGAGTTAAAAACACACAATATGTCATCAATGCTCTCAGATGGGGCCGCCAAAATAACATCATCTACGTACTGGTAATAAAAAGATAACCTAACCGGCAATAATCCAAGTGCAGTTTCCTCTAAATCTTGCATAACCATGTCTGCAACAATAGGTGATAATGGAGATCCCATAGGAGTTCCAAAAATTTGTTTGTAATATTTACCGTTAAAAATAAACACTGTCGAGTTCAGTACCAATCGAAAAGCTATCATAAATTCCTCCAATGTAATTTTTGTCTCACTGGATATAAACTCCCATCTCCTAACAACACTATTAGTTGCCAAATCCATAGGTATATTAGTGAACAAGGAAACAACATCCAGTGAAACCAAAATCGAATTAGATTCAAGCTTAATATTTTTTAATTTATCAATTAAATCAACACTATTCCTAATATAACTTGGAGATTTTTGTATAGAATTATTGATAATTTTGTGTAAGTATAATGATAAATTATATAATGGACTGTTAACCGATGAGACTATAATTCTCAGAGGATAATTAGTTTTGTGAATCTTGGTCAACCCGTAAGCTCTCGAAATACTGCCGTCAGTGCTAAGTAAATTCTTATAAGTAATGTTATCTATAAAACCTTTGTTTTTCCATCTGACTAAAATATTACGTGAATCATTAATAATTTTACGAGTAGGATCTTTACTAATTATCTCATAAGTATTTTCATCCGAAAGCATCAATTCCATTTTATTGACATAATCGTCCCTGTTAAGAGCAACAGTCACATTTCCCTTATCAGCCTTTGAAAATAACAATTCTGGATGCTCTTTAATAAATTTTTTTGTAGATATTGTCCAACTAGATAATAACTTGGTGTTGGAGTCACTTTTTGGAAAGTCATTATGAAATTTCTCAAGAATTGGCATTGTATTATTTCTTATTACATTAATTACATTATTAGGACGATTGATAATGTTACTTTCAATGCTTTTTATGAATTCTATAAACGTATGCTGCAAATTATTTCTGTCAATGGGAAGTCCAAAACCTTCTCCCAATTGCAACAAGTATCTAACTTCCTCAGGAATGTGAATGCCACTCAAATTCAGGAACCATTTTTCATTTAAAGTGCCTAAAGGAACCGCATCTCCAAAATCTTTCGCAGAAATGTTTATCCTCTCAACAACAAGACCAGAATCATCAATCGGAAATTCATTCGACACAGTACTAATTCTAGAGTCATTATCGAAAGAACACACATAAGAAATCGGTTTAATGAAAGATTTGAGAGTTTTTTGTTCTTTGTCCTTCATTTTTTTTTTTTGGGTGTCCCATTTTAATCTATCACCTCAAATATCTCTTGAACAGTGCATTTTAAGGAAAAATGTTTCAGACAAAAGTTTTAGGACTTTTAGGGACATAAAATGGTGCCATTGGTTTGATTTTGGGTGGCGTTGTCAAGGTCAGGGCAAGGTCACTTTGAATTTTTTAAATGGAACTCCCCATTTTTCA
>NW_017298641.1:324932-325150 GCF_001594075.2 Trachymyrmex cornetzi | reverse complement strand
GGGTAATGCTAATGTCTGCAGTGCTATAACTTGCAAGCCTCATAACTTGTAAAGTACTTAATGAAAATGAACTTAATTATAGTATTTCGGAAAGCTCTCGAGGTAAGCTACAAGAATAAGTAATGAAAAATGGGGAGTTCCATTTAAAAAATTCAAAGTGACCTTGCCCTGACCTTGACAACGCCACCCAAAATCAAACCAATGGCACCATTTTATGT
>NW_017298641.1:305204-324871 GCF_001594075.2 Trachymyrmex cornetzi | reverse complement strand
TTTTTTATTGAGTAAAATAATAATTTGTTCAACAAAATGAGAATTGAAACAATATCAGTATAAGAGGGATGAAAATCGAAAAAAATTGCTATATCGAGTGGCCATATTTGGACCAATTTTAACCTAAAAAAAATTTTTGATTACAGCATTTTAAAGGAAATTTTGTCTACTTTTTTTTCCATGAAGCATTCCCTATACCTATCTCTGACCAAAAAAAAGTTATAGGCAAAAAAGTAGAAAGACAACAAAATTCGAAATTTTTGCTTCTTTTTTATTTTTTGTTTCTACTTGTTTGGCATGAAAAAAATTTTTTTTAATTTTTTAAAAAACCTATTCCGATCGGAAATTTAATTATCTACAAAAAATTTCTTATAAAGTATATCGAAATTTTGCTTCGTTCGCGAGATATATTGAAAAAACTGAAAAGGGTGCTTTTTCACCCCTATCTCCGATTTCCACCCTCTAATTTCATAGCACTCCGCGGTTTTTTCTTCTTAAATGATCCATTGACCGAATCCAACAATAAAAAACCGTGAAAGTATTAGTTCCTTTTTGCCATGGTTCTTAAGACATAATCAATAGCCTATATGCTGCTGTTGGAGATCTTGCTCATTTTCGATTTTTTATTTCTACAATTTTCTACTTGTTATCGATGTAAAAATCCCTTTTCAGTTTTCGCGCCTCTCATTACGCTATCTATTGCATTTCGTTCTCTCATTAATGTGTTGTTATACTTAATATACTTCAAATGTCATCTGTACTTTGTGTAGTATGTATATTATAATTGTGAGAAATTATTCCATACAACACTGTCTTAAAGGATATCGAAAAAACGTCTACATCATAAGAAAGCCTTCAAGATGCCGTTCAGAGAACTGTGTTCTACGGGTCTTTTCAAATAGAGATACTTGAAATATTATTTTGATTTCACTTCTTATTTTATGGCATTATTTTTGGTATCTTTTTTCTGCAAAATATACTTGACGCCTTTTTTTTACATTTTTAATGTCTTTTCCGATAGATTTCACGAATTTTTGCTAAGTATTATTTCCGTTATCATTTTCATATATTTACAAAATTGTTTGATTATGTAAAGATATTGCAAAATATACTTGATGCCTTTTTTTACGTTTTTAATGTCTTCCGATTGATTATCATTTTCCAGCTTAGTTAACAAATACCAGTATATAATTTCGGTTTCGTACAATTCTCTTTTGTTAAACATTAAATTATAAATGAATCAATATTGTTTAAAATAAATCGTTATTTCATTATTAATTTCTAGTTTTATTAAATACTATCAGCTTATAATTTCGTTCTGTCTGATCTCTTCATATTAATCAGTCTTTATCAATTTACTCATGCATGCTCTCATTCGAACGTAGGCAGGTTATAAATATCATAAATAGTTAAATAAAAACGTAAATAGGTGAATAGGTGAAACATTGGAAGATGGATAGATAATATTGATAGGTGAATAGATAATATAGATATATAAGTAAATATGTAAATAAATAAAATAATGTATACAAACAGATGAAATGTAGAAAAATTGGGAAAGATATGTAGAAACGATGCGAAGAAGTGCAGAACAAATGCGGAAGAGATGTAAAAGAAATGTAGAAGTGGAAAAGATGCGGAAAAGGTGCAAAAGAGTTGCGGAAACGGTAAGATTCAGATGCGGAGAGGTACAGAAGAAATGCGAAATTAATACGGGAGAAATGTGAGAGAGATGTGGTACTGTTGTAGAAAAAGTGTAGAAAAGGTATATGAAAGATGTGAAAGAGATGCCAGAAGGATGCGAGAGAGATGCGAAAAAATTGTAGAAGAGGTGCAGTAAAAGTTCAGAAAAGATGCGGAAAAGGTGCAAAAGAGTTGCGGAAACGGTAAGACTCTGATGCGGAGAGGTGCAGAAGAAATGTGAAATTAATACAGGAGAGGTGTGAGAGAGATGTGGTACTGTTGTAGAAAAAGTGCAGAAAAGATGAGAGATGTGGAAGAGATGCCAGAAGAATGCGAGAGAAATGAGGAAAAAGTGCAGAAGAGGTGCAGTAAAAGTTCAGAAAAGATGTAGGACAGGTGTAGAAAAGGTGCAGAAAAGGTGTCGAAAAAGTGCAGAAAAGGTGTAGAAAAAGTGTAGAAAAAGTGCAGAAAAAGTACAAAAAAAAAGTGTAAAAAAAGTGCAGAAGAGGTGTAGAAAAGATTCAGAAAAAGTGTAGAAAGTGCTGGAAAAAGGTGTAGTAAAATGGAACAAAATTTTGCGAAGAGACGACGACGACGACGACGACGACGTATTTGAATGAATAAATGACATAAATTGGGCTGAAAAATACGTGCACATATTCATATCTAAGCATCAAGTACACTTATGGACATGATTATTATCTCATTTTAATTGTGAAAATCTATACTCTTCCCCAATATATGAATTTTTTAATAACATTAATTTGTTTAAACAAAACAATAATTTTTAATTATATAAGCGAGTTCATTCCTGTAAAGAATACGCTGTAGCGTCTCTTTCATGACATGGTATTATTATATTATGTACTACAAAAAATATACTTGACGGGAGCCGCTACCGCGTCTCCTGACGAGATGTCCAAATTATAAAATTATATATGCCAGCGAGAGTCTTCAAACATGTTTTAGAAGGACAAAGGAAATTCCATGGTTGTTTTTAAACCGTTATTAATATGACAAGTTTCTTCTTTATAACAGCATTTTAATGACTTAGTTTCTCAAAAATTGTCATATTAATAACGGTTGAAAATCATGGAATTTCCTTTGTCCTTCTAAAACATGTTTGAAGACTCTCGCTGGCATGTATAATTTTATAATTTGGATATCTCATTAAGCATACTCTTAAATTATAAGACGGAAATCATGAAAATGGACATTAGCAAGTATTATAATGCGATTTTGCGACTATTATTTTTAATTTGTGACCGTTAACATTTGTACACTGAAAATGACCTAATGTGAGGGGTCGAAATGTTTGTTTTTATATTAACCCTTAGCGGCCACATCTCAGCCCGGCCACATCGCGGCCACACCGGGGTACATAGCTAAAAAAATTAGTTGTACAAGATATATGGGTATTTTAAGATTTCTAATCGATTGTTTCATGTTTGTTGAACAGTTCTTCAACATTTCTAATGATTTATATTAGTCAATTTATAGATGGCGCTCTAAAAACTGGTCATATATGTGAAAATTCGGCAAAAATGACTTTTTTCAGAAAAAAATTCATTACTCCGCCATTTTTCAATATTAAGGGCTAAAATTTTAGGATTGTACGCACAAGATACACCACTACCATAAAAAAATAACAGTATACGCCGATCTTTCAAAAAGTATATTTATTTTGCGAAATTACGGTTATGAGGGAAAAATGAAAACGTCGAGAAAACGAACGCTCAAAACGCCGCCATGCGATTTTTCGGCTTCCTATGTAATGAAGTCACATCTCACACGTGTCTACTAGTGACAGATGTCGATACTTGTATCAATTTCAAATGTTTTAGACCTCTAATTTCACTTTTCCTAAGCCTTGGGGTACAAAGTCACCCCGTGTGGCCGCTAAGGTTAAATAACGTTAATTTATTCATTAAATAATATTATAAGCAAGAACAACCAGCTTGGCTTACTAGCCCTTTATTTTTTATATCCAATTTATATTTTTCACTAAATTTTCCGATATTTATTTGTTGAGAACGCAAAAGCCGACTGAAGTGTCTCTTTGGATATCTAAAGGAAATTTTTCAAAATATTTTACTACAGTAAAAGAAAATTTGTGTATATACTGAGGAGAGCTAAGTCATGTCCGAAACGTACGTGCGTTATATAAGTGGAATAATAGAATAAAATAAATTAATCAGTTGTCACTTTGTATGCACTTTTAAAATCAATTGATCTTGTATTTGTTTGCTATTGCTGTGCAAAATATTTTTATTATCTTAATTATGACGATATAAAAAAATTGTAGAAATTAGTAAAAGTAGGGATACTTAAACGATAACATATCTTATTTAAATAGTTAGTTCATGGTTCAAGTTTTTAAAAGTCATTGAAATTAGAATACATCTCGAATATGTAACAGGAACGATTATTTCATTGAGTCTATTGTATCATTGATAAATACAAGTATTCTACCTTTCAATAATAACTAGTAATCATTATGAGAAACATGCACTTATATATAGCTTCGTGTTTAAATAATGAAAATATCAAAAACAAAAAAGAGAAAAATAAAATTGTACAAAGTGACAAATAATGAATAGGATTTTTTACTAGTAAAAAATAAAAATAATATATGTACAAAATATTTTTATACTACATATTAAAAATATACCTTTTAAAATATACACGGTGGCTCACGAAATGTCATACCGGTTAATTATCTCATTAAACCTATACTTATGAAGTATTGGTTTTTTAAAATTCTGTGAGTAAATACTGTACTCTCTCTCTCTCTTTTTGGAAATTGTGTTAAGTGTGAAATTGTATCGCGAGTCGGAAGTGGACATAGGTGAAGGCGCACACATTAGTTTCTGGCTGATAACGGACGGTTGACTTAAAATATTGAGTATAAAGTGAAATTGTTTTTCGCGGAAACAAAGAGGATGGCAGAGACTTGGAGATGTTTCTGCTCACGTCATGCAGTTGTGCCGTGCGTTATCTGATAAAGATATGTCGGAAGATAAAATACAAGTGCGCGTCTCCCAAAAGTTGTGAGGCAAAACGGTACTCATATTAAACGTTATACATTTGAGACAATTTTTCGGGTCAGTCTAATTAACTCTATACCAGTTCTATACTAATTTGATTAAAGATAAATATATTATACATAAAGAAAATGGTATGGCATCGTGTGTCATCCTGCATTTCACAAACTACTGATGTGTGTGCATTATACCTTCACCTTATTCCGACTCGTAATGCCACACCTAACAGAATTTCTACAAACTACAGAATTTCCTTACACGTTTAAAAACATCGATATTCTAATTTTAAGATAATTAAATGTGATACGAAACATTTACACTACTCTGTATTATATGTTCTCATATTTCAGATCTGTACATATTTTTGGTCTTTCTTTTTCATGTTTTTACTCTTCTAATTTTTCATGCTTATACTTAGTAACACATTTGTATTACTTCTGTCTGAAAGTTTTTTTTATATTTATGGCCAGTCACTTCAGCATGTAAGAAAGAAATAATTGCCAGGAGACTGTTTATTGTTTTATACGCTTTATTTAGTCGTAAATATTATAGATTTCATTTTGCGATTTTAGAACGGAAGGTGGTAATATAAGCTGAAAATGGTATGATTTTTTACTTTTTGTGCTATATCTACGAAACTATGCAGAAATTAGTAAAAGTCGTACAATAATTTTTTCTTCTCTATTTTCATATGAATAATTTAAAACCAAGCGGAACTCTGTGCGATAAATAGTTTCGAAGATACAGTTCGAAATTTCAGTAAAAAAGGTGAAAAATCGCTTGTAAATGTCAATTTTTTATATTTTGCCTCCGCAAATGTTTCCGACGTCTTGGACAAGGAAAGTGTATAGGACATTACTTGAAGTAGACTTTATGACGAAAAAATGCGACTACACACAGAAAAAGATTTCTTTGGATGTAATAAATTTTATCGCATCCAAATAAATTTGTTATTTGAAATGGTCCAAACAAACCAATGTTTGAATCAATAAGTGCGATTGTTTGAATTTGAAACAATGTATATCTTTGTCTTAAATACATTATTTGTTTGAACAGATAATATCTATCTTCAGTATTCACGTGATCATCTGTACGGCACAAACATAATTGATGTAGCACATAGCACTGCTCGTTTAATTCTGTTGTTAGACGTTATAATTCCATATTTTCGGTCAAAAAATGTAATGACTATTCTAAGAAAGCAATTATTTGCATGGAATAACCTAACCTCTATGAATATATTTTGCCATTTTCAAATAAATAATTTGTTTCATTGTTTGTATTCATTGTAACCAAATAATATATTATTTAATTGAAAGATATTACTTCAAATAATAATGTTATTTCTGTCAAGCAATAGAGATTTCTCAAATGAAACAAAATTTGTATTCAAACAAATAATATTTCGTACAAGCATATGTTCTTTCAATAAAACAAATTTTAGTCAAATAAATAGGAATACTAAATCCAAAGAAACCTTTTTCTCTGTGTATGAAGAGCTCTGCGATTAACAGAACCGGAGATATGAAGTCATGAAGTTGGATCTAAAATCGTTTTTTCTTAGATATCTTTTTAACTTGTAAATTGCTGTTTGCTTACAAAGAGATTTTTTTCTTGTACAAAGTAAGTGTCTTACACCTCTCTTCTTTAATTTCCTTCTACAAAATAAATATTGAACTATTTCATATTGATAATTATTGCATTTACTTGTTGACAAATTGGCAAATATTTCGCTCGAAAGACGACCTTGAACAATTTCTATAATTCTATTTTTTGTTTGTTTTCGAAAAAAAGTCTATATATGGTATACATACGTATAAGGGAGAGTTAACTAAGTCGTACAGACAATTAAATACCTCCATTGTATTTTCTAAACGAAACATGGTTTTTAAAGATAATGACACTAATGTGACGCTGGTAATGTGGGTTAAGAACTATCATTTTTGTTTTGTCTTCGAGTTGTCTGTTCGAGTCGAGTGACATTCAAAATTGATTTTGTTCAGTGTCTGATCTAAGTTTTGATACAATTTACCTGAGGTGTTATCAGTACAAGGTAGGTAATTGAATTATAGTGTCTTTCAGAGTTATAATTGATATTTAAACTCTTTTCGAGTATAGCATCAAATTAGCAAAATATTTGTAAGTTATGTTGCTATTGGCAAATTTATAAAAATAGAGGGAGTTGGGTAAATCGTACTTGTCGCTGGTCTTTATATTGTACCGGTACGATTTTCGCAAGTGACACGAGCAATATGTGAAGGTTACTATTATGATAAAAAAGGACCTAAAAAAATTTCTAACAACCAAAGGCGAAAAATTTTTTTAAAGTTCTGGCAATTCTATTGACAGTTCTGGGTAGCACCCTACGAGTTCTAACGAAAGTTATCAACGCTCGAAGCGCTAGGACCAGCGGTTTAAGAGATATCGCGATTTTTTCAATGTCTGTTTCACATCTGAGGGACAAAAAATTTTTTAACACTACGACAGTTCTGGATAGCACCCCAAGAGTTCACAAAAAATCGGCGAAAACTTATTCAAACACCCGATATAAGTTAACACAGCAATTTATAAGTTAAAAAGTGGATGTCTAATAAAAAACTATTTTAGACCCAACTCTACGACTTCATATCTCTGGCTTTGTTAATCGCAGAGAGCTCTTCATAGTCGTATTTTTTTTGTCATAAAGTTTACTTCAAACAATATTCTATGCACTTTCTTCATCCGAGACATCGGAAACGTTTGCAGAGGCAAAATATAAAAAATTGGCATTTACAAGCGATTTTTCACCTTTTTTACTGAAACTTTGAACCGCTGTATCTCCGAAATTATTTGTCGCACAGAGCTCTGCTTGATCCCAAATTATTCGTACGAAAATAGAGAAAAAAAAGTATTATACAACTTACTAATTTTCTTAAATTGTGAGAATTATTCAGATTATTGAAGAATTATTCAGATTTCAGAATTAATTAGTATTAAAGAATGAGTTGGATTGACAATACGATTACTTGAATCAATGATATAAAATGTTTTTCGAACGGGACAAATAACAATCAGTTTTAAAACTGTTCAAACAGCGTGCGATTATAGCTCAGCGTTAGCGTGTTAGGTTACCAACTCAGAGGTCTTGGGTTCGAATCCCATCGATACCGCATATGCGTTTTCGAAAATTGTAAAATATCCGATACATAATTGTAATTCATAAATTGTTTGTAGAACTGTACTATTCTATAACATAAGTCTATAAAATTAATAATAATAAATAAGGACTGTAATTAAAAATTAAAAAAATTTTTTTTTTCATTCAATTGCGTATGTTAAGTTAGCACCCCAATATTGAAATTCCATAGTTCTAATTAGAGTTCCCGTTTCCTTTTGTCCAGACGAAGAGTTCTCTATAATTTATAACAAGAGTTCCGCTTAATAACTATTTTTTAATAATTTTAAAAAAATGAGGTGCTAATTTCATATCGAAATTCGAGATCGAATAGTTCTGAGCGGCTCAATAGCTTTATTTAGTGAATACCTAGAGTTCCTGATGCATAAAAAAAATTTTTTTTAATCCCAAAAAAATTAAAAATTTTTGAAAAATCAATTTTTAGATACAATAGTTCTGATTAGAGTTCCTGCTTCCTTTTAACAAGACGAAGAGTTCTCTGTATTTTTTTAATGCGAGATTCACTTAATAACAATTTTTTAATAATTTTTAAAAAATGGGGTGCTAACTTCTCAGCGAAATTCGAGATCGAATAGTTCTGAGCGGCTCAATAGCTTCACTTAGTGAATACCTAGAGTTCCTGACACATAAAAAACAATTTTGACAAAAAAGAAAATTAAAAAACAAAAATAACCATTTTTTATCACTTCTTTAATTTCGCGTATCTTGAATATTGTTGGCCCAATCGCTTTGTCACCTGATACTTTTCGATAGAACTCATCGAGAACTCCCCAAAACGATAATCAGAACTCTTGGAACTTTTAAAAAATGTTTTAGGTAGTCGAAAATTTTCTAAGTCCCACGTCGAAAAATTTTTTAAAAGTTCCAAGAGTTCTGATTTTCAGCTTAGTTCCTACCCCATACTTCACCAACCCGTGCGCAGCCTAAATGCCGATCGTCACGCTGCGCGTGAGTTGGTGAAGTATGGAGCAGGAACCAAGTTGAAAATCTCGGCCGAAATGTGCAACTAAATTCCAGCTCTGACCTAAAGCATTAACCTTGTAAACGAAATAATCTCAATCTGCCGCAACCCGCAGTCTCACGACTAAACTAGCCACGGTAGTGTCGCTGTGCGTGCGTTAGCGCCGAGACATTACTAGTGTCTCTTGATAATTATTATTTGTACGTGCTTTATCTTGATAGATAGTAATTCAAATAGATTACTGATTTTAGTTATGATGTAAGTCGTATCATTTCTTGAATCTGTCACTATAAAGATTATTCATAAAAAATAGTAACAGTTTTATATTTAATTTTAGTGTTTTTAATTGTGGATATGATATAAACGATTACTCAAGTATTATAAATAAACATTTAAGATATTACATATTAAATAGAAGAGAGCTTACCGAGATGAAATGTTTCAGCAACGATCTGATTCAAACTGAATTGTTCGTCAGCAGTCCGTATCTCCTTCTGTCATCATGTTCAGACGAAGGTTACAAGCACGGTTGCCAGCTTTCTGGTTTTCTATCTGGAAGAACCGGAGATTCCGGCTTTTTGATCGCGAATTAAAAATTCTTTAAAACAAAGAAATTTTCAACTATCTGCTCAAAACTTTGATGACGTGTTTTGAGGTGAGTGGGTCAAACTTAAAATTTTTTCCGGCCTTTGAAAAGATATCTTCATTGGAAAAATCAAATTTGACTTTTTTTTTAGAGAATACTCTACAAGTTTTAATTTCGGCAAATTTTTGTACTTGTTATCAACCTTTAAGAGAATAGTGACATCTTCAACAGAAAAGCGGCAATCTTCAATGGAGATAATCTCAACTAACATAATCGAAAAGTGGCAACCATGGTTACAATGTCTCTTGCCCTCTCTTGTTTGCTATCTATATATCTCGACATTATTATGATAAAAACAAATTTTACAAGTATAATTAGACTATATATATGTAAAATATATATGTAAAAAAAACTTTCTCTACATTCTATTTTTTAAAATTAAAATGTTCGTCACTTAATAATTTGGTCTTAAATTTAATTTTTAAATAATTTTAGTATTAAATTTTAATATTTAAAAAATGCCATCTTTTATCATGCTGATGATTAATTAAATGTAATCTTATAACTTATAAACGTTGACTTATTTAGTAATATTTCTATTCTTAATTCTTTAACTTCTAACACTGAAGGAGGAAGGATAGAGAGGGGGGAGGGAGGGAAGGAGGGGGAGAAAGAGAGAGAGAAAATAATAATTTATGACACAAATTTAACTTAGCGTTATTGCACATGTGCATTTATTTATTATTAATCTTATTGCAGAATATATTCTGCGTATACGCTTTTCTGTCACTCATGTTTACTTACAATTAGTCTAATGATTAATCTTGCATTACAGACGTGTATACGTATATTGAAATATAATAGAGTAATGTGAAGTTATAATGTGACGAACGCGCAAAGTTGAATTTAAATTACTAGGGATGCACCGGATCGTAAAATTACCGGATATCGGAGATATCCGGACAGAATATAACATCGGGTATCTAGTATCTGCTCGAATATCCGAGCGATTTCTTCGAGTCGGATATTCAACCGAATTCGAAGAAAGATATCCAACCGAATTCGAAGAAAGTGTCTTCTAAAAAAAAACCTATACACTGAAAAAAAAAATTTGTTCAACGAACTAAACACATTTAGTCGTTTGCAAATTTGTTTAATGCAACAAAATTTTATTCAATCAAATTTCACCGCAGTTTGCTCAAGAAACTGTTCAATGTTGGTTAACGGAAATGATTCAACTATTTCATTTGGTTGACGAGACTATTATCATTTAGTAGTCTTAAAAATAAATCAGTTATCGGCGTCGTTATGTTTATTTGGAACACGGAGTCAACTAAATGCGTTTATATGAGACATATACCTGTATAAATTTTATTGTCTTAAATGCAAGGACTTGTTTGAATAAAATTATATCTTTATTATATGAAATAACGTTTTTATAAATTATATATATTTAAGACAACTCGATGTTTATTTGCACGTATTCGACTACAGCATTTTGTTGAGTCAAATAATTTTTTTTTCGTTGAACAAATTTTTTTTCAGTGTAGAGAAAAAGATTGTAATTTTGCAATAATGTATAACATATTACAACATCATAAATATGCATATTTCTAGAACATTTGTATATAAGAAAAAATCAAGAATTTAATGATATCAAATTTCAATCGAATATATTCCCGAATACTAATGATATCCGGTTATACGATCGTATAGTAAAAAATGTGCCGGATAATACCGGATACCGGATACTTTCCGGATATCCAGTGCATCCCTATAAATTATAATTAAAAATTATATCTTAAAAGAAAGAAAAAAGAGTAATTCTCTCTCCTCCTCTCCCTTCCTCGCCCTTGATCTCTATCTTTTTCTCCTTTCTTCCCTCCCTTCCTCCCTCTCTCTCCCTCTTCCTTTCTCTCTTTTGTTCTCCTTTCTCTTTTTCTCTTCTTCTCTCATTGATAATACTTATATCACAAATAAATCATATACCTTATAATTACTCTAAATATCATGTATTATAAATGTAATATCGGCAATTCTGTCACGCCAGCACTACCTTAAATTAGCATCTTAGATTGATTATATTTAAATGTCCAAATGTTTCGGCGCACAGTCACATTTGAGATAAAATTAAATTCATGAACCAAGAATATTATATTATTCGAAACATCTAACTTTGACCGATCCTAGGCGCTCTCTACTATATTTATATAACTACCTTAAATTGCTTGAATTTTTATAACATATCTGATGCAATATGCAATAAATGTATTGTATTGAATACATTCATTACACGCGTACACTCGCCAGCAGAAAGGTTGCGACATTTTTTGATGGACTTTGGAACTCAGTCTTACTTGTAAAGCGATTAAACGTAATTGGATAGACCCATAAGTAAAAATCAATCGCGCGGTGAGCAAGCCACATTCCGAAACCCATAAAAAAAAATTGTTGCAATCTTTCTGCTGCCGAGGGGGAGAGTGGTGTCGGTTGTAACAAAAAAAATATTTTTGCAGCTAACCAATTTATTATAAATAAGAAAAAATTGAAATTTTTTATGAAAACAAATATATCCTTTGGCATTAATTTCAACTTAATAGATATTTAAAAAAGTAACAAATTATAAATGATATTTATCATTAATGGCATCGCCGCAACTTGTTACAATTGACACCGCGGTGGTGTCAATTGTATCACCCCAGGGTGTTGATTGTAACACAAAAACATTTTGTGAATATATCCATATAAAAATCAACACTATGCTAATAAACAAATTATTTTCTATATAATTTTTGTTTTTACAGCAGAGAATTTGTTTTTAAAGCAATGAATTTATGTTTATAAAATAGAAAATTTGTGTAACCCTTTACACCATCGATGTGACAGATTTCATAACCTAACAACAGTTAACTTTAATGATTAATATCTCACACTGGGACTGAGCACAACATTTTACTGCCAGATTCTTTCGTTTCATGCAAAAACGCTTCGAATGTGAGCATAATTTCATTGAAATTGATGATGAGGAACGTCTTCTAAATAATTACTCATGTTACAATCGACACTACTGTGATTGTTACTTTTGCAACCACCACCGCTTGTTTCGATTTTATACCCATAAAACTTACATGTAAACAATAAATTGAATTGATATATACCTTACTGCAAAGCTTGATATTCATATATTCATATCACACAGTATCGTTGTATTACAAATTGTTGTGGAACGAGTTGCACTAAAATAATGGCGGGTAATAAAGTTTACAATCTAACCTTGATTTAACAAAAATAGGTGCTGCTACGTTTGCACTTGCGAATGGCCACTCAATTATTCGTCAATGACTTATGTCTGTTAACGGTATGCAACCGTGCATGCAGTTCAGCCTTTCGTCAATAGATACAGCTATTGCGGTCAATGTTACAATTGACCCTCTGTTTCAACCGACACCACTCTCCCACATCCCGTGTTCGATTCTCATAGGCATTATCACTCTTTGAATAAATTTTCTAATATTGTCGGATTTTTGCACCTTTGTCCAACTGATCTTTGTCCAACTATTAGATCGTAATTACACTACAGATTGCCGGTTACAGTCGCTGGTTGTCGCTTCTATTTTAGCCAATCATGATGCAGCGATTGCGGGTTAGCTGCAACTCGAAAATAGTGTGATAACGGTTTTACATCTTTTCTTTAAAAAATACAAGTTTTTTCATGAAACAAACACGTTAATTACTTATGTTTAATATTAAATTATGTTTGAATACATTATTGGTTATTAAAATAATTGTTTATAAAAGTAATAGATTACTTTGATCTTATTTTATTCATAATATTTATACAATAGTTCAAATAAAGAAATAATTGTCTTTGAACTCTCTCGTTAATATGAATAACGAGAAACTAAAATATAAATAGCGATGAAAAATTGGCGCGATGAGTGATATACATTATTTGCTCTGTGCAAATTCTTATCACCACTTATATTTTTAATTTACAATAATTCAATCAAAGTTTTATATAAAAATGCATTTCCCTTGAAAAATTTATTCACAAAATCGAAAATTTCGAATAGATATCTCTCTCCTTCTCCCCCCCTCCTCCCTCCTCCTCCTCCTCCTCTCTCTCTTTGTCTCCTCTGTGCAAGTATTGTATATGTATGTTTATGTATATACATATACACGTCACTTTTATTATTATTACATCCAATATATCAAAATATATACTTTTAAAATAAAATTTTTATGACCAAGTATTTTTAATCATATCGGCTGCTTTTTCAGCTACCATCATGATTCCGCCGATAGGATTTGAGTTTGGTACAATGGGAAAGATGGAAGCATCGGCGACGCGGATATTCGATATACCATGTATTCGAAGTTGCGAATCTATTACTGCACTTGGATCAGTACTTGGTCCCATCTTGCATGTTCCAGATTGATGATTTTCCGGTCCAGTTTTCGTTCTTATTTGACACATCCAGAAAGCGTCCGTGTCGAAATGGTAGCTAATAAAGAAAAAATTAGTAAAAAAACTAATAGAAATTCACGAAAAATGGTTCTTTTCGAAACTTTTGAAACATTACACGAAAATATTATAATTTATTTTTAATTGTTGGCATCTCAAAAATTATTAATATTTCAATGTTTTTGCTTAAAAAAAGTCCACTGTAAACTTATTAGAAAATTAGGATTAAAACTTGTATGAAAACTTGTCCTATACGAATTATTACTTACTTGCTACACAATGGACTTCTCACTTGTTCCAAACGAAGATCCCATTTCTTCATAGCAGGCGTATCAACAAGTTTGCTAACCTTTTTGATACCTTCGAGTAGAATCATCAAATCCTTCTCGTTTGTGAAGTAATTTGGATATATCAACGGCGGATCCAAAGGATTATTCGAGCGGAGTTTTAAGTCGCCTCGACTCTCTGTAGAAACCACCGTAGGTCTCGCTATGATCTCTCTTCTGTCCGGGCAATCAGACTGGAACTTACCGTTGATGCACTCATTGACTAAACCAGTCTTTGGACAAATGGAAGTGAAACCGTCGAAGAAGATTTGGATATCCGGCACACCGTTGATCGCATAACTGCTTTCGAGGAAAGCAGTAACTTGAGTGATGCCAGTGCTGGCCAATGGTCCCGTTTTATTCTCCAAATATTGATTTACGGCGTCCATGGTAATGATCTCGTATGGAATGTCCTTGATGCTCATCGGCACCTCCACGGACACGTGGTTGTGCAGATTCTTACCAACCGGCAGGTTTTTGAATACTTTAATACCGAACTTGGCGAGATCTTTTTCGGGTCCTATGCCAGAATTCAGAAGGATATGCGGTGAGCCGATAGCACCGGCTGTTAAGATTATCTCCTTATCGCATTTCACCACCCTCTTATAGCCATTCTTATCCACCAGTTCCACGCCGTAAGCCTTCTGTTCCCACGGACTAATCAAAATCTTGGTGACATGCGCGTTTGTTAGCACTCGCAGATTCTTGCGATCGTGAACTGGTCTTAAATATGCTCTCGAAGTTGTAAGACGCATACCGTTCTTAACTGTCATCGGCGCGATCATGAAGCCAGTTTGATTGTATTCTTTCAATGGGGAGGTTCTGTAACCCAGTTCGCCGGCGGCTGTCAACAATACATTTACAAAGTCCGGCTTATGTGGATAGTATTGAATATTCATCGGGCCGCCTTCTTTTAAACTTCTAGGTTTGTCCGACAAGAATGTTGGATCGATTGGATTCTCCACCCGTTCAAAATAATGACTGATCTCGTCGTAAGACCAACCTAAGTTACCCTCTCGTGCCCAGTGATTGTAGATTTCAGGATGTCCTCGAAAGTACATCATACCGTGCAAAGCGCCGGTTCCAGCTATCATTTTGCCTCTCGGCCAAGTGCAGACGCCATCCGTTTCTAAAAAGCATAATCATATGACATTGATTTATTAAGGTTTTGTTTTTGTAACATAATTTTGTATCTAGAATTGTATATCAAGATTTAAATTGTTTATTTAATAATTCCGATTTTGAGATCTGATACTTTTAAAAAATTGGAAAAATTGCCACATTGAATTGCTTATTTCTTTTCTTTTAATTGCTTGTTTTATTATAAGCTATTTAATGACAATTTAACAGAAAGAACAATTTGGCTAAAGGGGGATCCTAGTCTAGAGCGCTAAGAAATAGGGCAAATCTTTAGGAATTTTTTTTTTAACTATGACTCCTAAAAACTTTAAATTTTAGGGGCATTTTTATTCATATTTATTAGTTAATTACAAATTTTTTCAAATGATTTTATTAATAAGATTTGTTCGAGATATACGCCATATTGCACGAGGCGTTTCGTGTAACCATAATTTGTCGTTGACATTGTAAAACCCATTCAAACGACCTGAAACAAAAAAGTAAGATATATGTATTTTCATATGTTATTAATTCCTCTTCTGTGTAAACCTCGCTCCGGGTATAAAATTACAAAATTTTTTTAAGTAAACCTTGTTTGAAAAAAGATATAATTTTTTTGATTATTTCCTTGACACGTTTTTAACAAAAAAAAAAGAGTTTATTATTAACAAAAAAGAGTTTTTTATTATAGTTTTATAGATTTATATAAAAGATATAGTTATTTCTAGAATTACCCACACACACAAAAGATGAAACCAATCCGATTATTATTTTTCTATTATGATGTCAACGGACTTGAAAAATACAATTTCGAAAAAAACACGTTTAAAGTTTTAGATACTATTTATACACAGTTTTGTATACTTACAGTTAAATTCTGGTTAATTTGCTATTCCTGGTCCATAAAATGAATCTTCTGCTTCCTCAAAAAATTCATTTGCCTCCTGTATGTTGCTTTGGTTAGCAATAGGACTTTTTTTTAGTAGGTTGAGCGGTTTTTATTTCTGCTCGTGCGAGTCGCCGTCGGTCGGACAGCTACCTACTAAATCGCTTATATATTGATGAATTTTTCGAATTTCGAAATAATACTTTAGAAATATATTTTTTAAATGTTCTAGTATCAGAAAATAAAAAAAATTTTTTTTTGATTTTTTGTAAGTTCAAAACTAGGATCTCCCCTAAAGTATCTAAAAATTTAGATAGATACATTTCTGTGAGTAAATGTTGGAACAGTGTGTTGTTATACAATACAAGATATTTAATACCCAAACAGGCAGTAGGATGCGATAATGTTGGTTCCGTTTTAAAGTTCCAATCGAGGGACGTATTTATGGCATTAAACGCAAAAGCTGGTATAGCTGTCGTAGTAGGTTCTTCAGGGCCAGCTTCGATGAGCAAAACTTTTTGCCATGGAGTGTCGCTCAATCTTCTCGCGATTATTGGTCCGGCCACACCTGCGCCGATAATTATAAAGTCGAACCTGAAGACATAGTTGATCTTTCATAATATAGAATAGAATAACGTACATACGAATATAGAAGAAGTGCTCTAGCGCTATATGCATAAATTTTGTGAATCTCTTACCATTCATGTTGGCTTGGTGCTTCGTCTCTGCCCAATCGTCGACAAGGGTCAGCAATGTCGCATCTAGAGGACATCATATGTTGAACCAAAGTCATAAAAGAGCTAACACCACCACAGACATTGCTCATGTATCGCGTATCCTCGAACTGGCACGAGCAACATCCATTGGTCGTATAGTGGTCGCTGCTTGCTTGAATCGGCTTAAGATAATAACATTCACTTTAAATGGGTACAACTAATAAGTTTCCTTATTAGAAAATAAAGATTTACAATCTTTCTAACCATATTTCTAATCATATTAAATCTCAATATTTATAAATTTCGAATACTGTGTGCACTTCCTTCTAATACAAAGTACATGCATATAAAAAGGTTATGTACTTTAATGTAAAACTCGACGAAGAGAATTTCTTTGAGGAATTAAAGTAATTACAGTTATTTAATATCCGTTAATGTTCACTCTCAGATATATAAGGAAGATATTTCCATGCAGATTTGTAATATAGGGTAACTCCGGTATATACGCCGCACCTATTAAAAACTTAATTTATTAAACACTAAGTATAAGCGTATTCAGGCCTATAACGGTCGAAACTAGATCTTTTTTGCCTAAATAATTCCCAGTGAATTATTTATATCCTATATATGCATGTACATATATAGGATATAGATAATTCACTGGGAATTATTTAGGCAAGAAAGATCTAGCTTTGATCGTCACAGGCCTGAATACGCTTATACTTAGTGTTTAATTCTTGTCGGTCCGAATAAAAAAATCTTATTATTGGTTAATTTATTAAGTATTACTTACTATGTTTATAGTAAACGAACTATATCAGTAAAAACTTTGTACTGTCTACTACTATGAAAAAAATATTAGAAATCCGAAATATTTATTTTTCATATTAAAAAATAAACTTTTTGAAACCCTTGCATTTTTGCCATATATCCCATCGGGGTTGGATATATGGCTACTCATAGGAGGAGGGGGGGGATATGTACGGCTCATGAAAAATTTGCAAATAATACATATAAATAAGATGTACTCGTATAATGACATAATAACTTATAAAATGTATTTATAAAGTTTTATTAGGGAATAAGAATGGTAAATATGTATATGAAGTAATAAATAATAATTATGATCTTCCTACATATATTACAAGTGTTATACACTGAGAGAAAGGATTTTGTTAATTTAGCAAGCCACCAGTACCTTTAACCGGTGATCGGTAAATATATGACAACAAATTATGTTGTGATTGCTGCTAATCTGCTATACCAACCAATTATTAGTAACAGAAACAAACTATTAGGTGTTAAACTTAATTCCTGCCATTTTTCATTTCCAAAATTGATTTGTTTCGAAGGAAAATACCTTAATCAAAGTATTATTAATAAAGTATTATTAATTAGTAATAAAATAGAAAATGGAGGAAATTACTTTGATTAAGGTATTCATTCATCTTCCCTTCGAAACAAATCAATTTTGGAGACAAAAAACGGCAGAAATTAAGTTTAATACCTAATATATAGAATCTAATCTATCTTTTGAATAAACTTTAGCTCGTTTATATAGAATTCGTAGATGATCGTGGAGTCTTAAGTAGGAAACCGATCAAGCACAGTCAAATATATATGGAGAAAATTTTATATTTAAAATTACTATAATATATATGTGTATAATAGTAGCTGCGGTCTTCATGTAAATTATAAGTTTAAATGCTATAGTTATTTTTTTAAAAACAATAATATAACGTAATTTTTACACTTTTTTATAGTAAAAATTTTGTATTACAAAATCAAATACACCTAGCAAATTTTGTTTGCGTACTATAGTAAAAATTAACTGTTTTTAGAATATGGCTTAACAAAATAATTACTTTATTTATGTGATAAAAATTGGTATTACCATAGTAAAAGTTAAGATCGGAATTATGTTGTGAGAATCCATCGAAAATACAAGACATAGTAAAGTGTAATTTAAAATTATATTAAAACTTAATATAAAATTTTCTCCGTGTAGGGAGAATACTTCACTAAAATTAGTCAATTTCTTACGATTTGGGACCCTGCAACTGTCTACGACTTTTATATATACATGAGCCTCTTATTTGCTAGCGATACTATTGATTATTTATTACATTGACGAATTAATTTGCAATCGTAACAAATCGATCGTTTTTTTAAACAAATATTACATTTGCTTTCCCTTGATTTGTTCCTATAACAAAATCACTTCTCTCATTGTAACATGAGGTACATGTTTCATATAATACGTTTATTGCATTTAGTGCACTAAGTTCAATCTGCGTACTTTGTATGCTTTGAGCATAAATCCCGTTCGCTAAAAATGCCGTATATCCCAAACAGGTGGGATATACAAAACAGCAAACTAAACAAAGAATACGAAAGCAAAGCTCTTATCTATTTTGCTACACAACATGCTTTACTATTCCACTACACGTATATGTATCACGAAATAACCACTAAGTCTTTTAAACGCCTTACATTAATCATTTTATGTAGATTATAATTTATGATGGCGTTACTTATTACAGTGACAAATCGATTCAACTCACAATAATTTCATTAATGTTAACAGTAAGAAGCTGAAATTATAATTCAATATAACATAAAGGCATGTAATAGAGTAGTTACGGGAAAATTACCCCTACTCCTTCTATTTTTTCTGACTTCTGCGGCGTAAATCCCAGCGCGGCG
>NW_017298641.1:304508-304864 GCF_001594075.2 Trachymyrmex cornetzi | reverse complement strand
TCCACATAGCATTACGTACTATCATATATTATGTCCAAGTATGTATACATACATGTAAAAAACAAACTTTGTTACAGAATATCCTGGATTACTAAGAGTAGGGAATTGCACTACATATTCTGTAACAAAGTTTGTTTTTTACATGTATGTATACATACTTGGACATAATATATGATAGTATGTAATGCTATGTGGAATATAATTATATGTAGCCCCATGGTATAATCATATAAGGAACATAAAATGTTCCGAGACGGTAAAATATCTCGAAAACTATTAGTTTTATAAAAAAATGTATTAAACAAAAGTTGTACAGTTTAAAATGGTCTAGTCACTGGCTTCATCAGTTTGACTTT
>NW_017298641.1:303572-304297 GCF_001594075.2 Trachymyrmex cornetzi | reverse complement strand
AAAACTGTTCATTTTTTTTCGCTAAAACTTATAGGTTTTGTTCAGCAGGTCATAAGCTATAACATATGAGAAAATCATTTGATTTAACCGAAACCCAATTTCATATAGAATTAGTGCGGGGTCCTTTGTACATTTTTATATTAATCTTAATCGAAATGTTACTGTTTGCATTTCTATAGGTAATTCCGCCGTTTGAATTATTGCAAATTTTGTTGTAAGATTTCTTGCTCGTAGCTGTTAGATTTACGATAGTGTTTTTCGATAGTCAGGATTTCCTCGAGTTGCGAAAAAAGATACGTTCGACGCGTATATACGACGAAAATATTCGAGTGATTCGTCACTTTTAATAATTATCATGTTTCTTATTCCAAAAATTCTATTTAAATATTATTCGTATTAATATAATAATATGAGCATTTTAAATCTGCATGAGAATTTAGCAATTCTATTATTTCTATTTTACGTCTACTTTTCTCTTTTGCGCTGCAGTCTGTGGTTTACAATTGCTTTTGGTAGTTATATGGAATATAATGCAACAAAATTAAAAGCGCTAAAGCATATCAACAGATTTTCTGATTGTTTAAAAACGGTAGGGGAGCCGGGGCTAAGTAGGCACCGGGACTAAGCTGGGTATGTGAAGTTAGCACCCCAACTATAGTACTCAGGAGTTCTGAATAGAGTTCCCGTTTCTTTTTGACGAGACAAAGAGTTCTATATAATTTATA
>NW_017298641.1:303167-303463 GCF_001594075.2 Trachymyrmex cornetzi | reverse complement strand
ATTTCGTGAATACCTAGAGTTCCTGATACATAAAAAAAATTTTTGAAAAATAAAAAATTAAAAATTTTTGAAAAATTAATTTTTAGATACAATATTTTTGAATAGAGTTCCTGCTTCCTCTCAACGATACGAAGAGTTCTCTGTACTTTTTAACTCCAGATTCCCTTAATAACAATTTTTAAACAATTTTTAAAAAATGGGGTGCTAATTTCTCATCGAAAATCGAGATCCAATAGTTCTGAGCGGCTCACTAGCTTCATTTCGTGAATACCTAGAGTTCCTGATACATAAAAAAA
>NW_017298641.1:301194-302678 GCF_001594075.2 Trachymyrmex cornetzi | reverse complement strand
ATTAGGTGACAAAGCGATTGGGCCAACGGTTTTCGAGATATTTTGACATTTGAACTCTATCACTGAAAATTTTCTAAGTCCGACGTCGAAAATTTTTTCAGAGTACTCAGGAGTTCTGATGGGCGTACTGGGCAGTTCTCGACGAGCTCTAACGAAAAGTATTAGGTGAAAAAGCGATTGGGCCAATGGTTTTCGAGATATTGGAACATTTGAACTCTAAAATTGAAAATTTTCTAAGTCCGACGTCGAAAATATTTCAGAGTACTCAATAGTTCTGATCGGCGTACTGGGCAGTTCTCGACGAGCTCTGACGAAAAGTATCAGGTGACAAAGCGATTGGGTGAACGGTTTTCGAGATATGCTTCTTGGGAAAGTTCATTGAAAATTTTTTGAGAGTACTCAGGAGTTCTGATCGGCGTACTGGGCAGTTCTCGACGAGCTCTAACGAAAAGTATTAGGTGACAAAGCGTTTGGGCCAACGGTTTTCGAGATATTTTAACTTTTGGACTCTATCATTGAAAATTTTCTAAGTCCGACGTCGAAAATTTTTTGAGAGTACTCAGTAGTTCTGATCGGCGTTCTGGGCAGTTCTCGACGAGCCCTGACGAAAAGTGTTAGGTGAAAATTCGATTGGATGGCTACATAAGGAGATATGTGCTTTTGCAACCAATTTTTCAAATTTTGTTTTAAGTACATATCTCTTTTATTTTTGGGTCTGTATTGATTTTAATCGCCTAGAACTCTTCGAAATGGACAGAATGACTATTAACATGTGACAGAATTATTGTATCTAAAAATTAATTTTTCAAAAATTTTTTTTATGTATCAGGAACTCTAGGTATTCACGAAATGAAGCTATTGGGCCGCTCAGAACTATTGGATCTCGATTTTCGATGAGAAGTTAGCACCCCATTTTTTGAAAATTGTTTAAAAATATTTATTAAGCGGAACTCTTGTTATAATTTATATAGAACTCTTTGTTTCGTCAAAAAGAAACGGGAACTCTATTCAGAACTCCTGAGTATTATAATTGGGGTGCTAACTTCACATACCCAGTATTGTGTCAATTATTTAACATTACTAGTTCGTTTTAAATAATACAAGATGAATGAGTCACTTTAACTTAAAAATTAGAGTGCCATTGATCTCCTGGGACCATCCATGTAAAAAATGTTAAAATTAACATTTTCTTTTTTACTGTGTAATCGTTCTATAAAATGCTAATAATTATTTAACTAAAATCGTTTATTTTATTATTGGAAACTGCTATTGAAAAAAAGGTGCTCACTTAGCCCCGGTCTCCCCTATTTATACGATTGTATTAGCTTAATGAATTATAGATACTTATTACAAAAAAGAAACGAAGCTTTTTGTTACTCAAGTTAATATATCATTATAAGTTAAAAAATTTTCAGCATTGTAAAAAAATATCTATAACTCTCTCTCTCTCTCTCTCTCTCTCTCTCTCTCTCTCTCTCTCTCTC
>NW_017298641.1:284470-301174 GCF_001594075.2 Trachymyrmex cornetzi | reverse complement strand
TCTCTCTCTCTCTCTCTCTCTCTCTCTCTCTCTCTCTCTCTCTCTCTCTCTCTCTCGCTCACCTGATGTGCTTTGACTGGAGTAGCGATAACATAATGCGCCAAGATTAACCAGAGGAAGTACCACCGCATGTCTACAATTTAAAGACTAATATTATCTGTGAATTGGGTAAATTACAAGGAGATAAATGGTAACACTGACCAACGTGGTTTCTGTTGTTTGAATAAAACATATCATTTTCGATGTATTTTTGCTCCTTAAACATGAATCTGGTAATGAAATTCACTTCTCTATCACGTCAGGTTTTTTGAGAAAAGTGAGATTAAAGATGTCAAAATTTACGTTTTTTGACATATTTATGATTTTTTTGTTATCGAAGTAAATATTTTTCTTTACTTTCGTTTACGTCATCTTAAAATACCAACTTTTATCTTCGAAGTATATTTTTTTTAATGCCGTACGTTTTTTTTCGCCGAGTTGATCTCTGCGTATAGTCACACCAAAAAAACCATTTTGTGCCAAAAATGTTTTTGAAGAACAAGTTTTAAGAATTGCATAATGATTTTAGTAGCAAGATTTTTGAAATCATTAAATCCGAATCTGATGTCAGATTTTCGAAATTAAAAATGGCGGATCTAATAATTTGTCATCGCAAAAAAATAACAAATTTTTCTTGGTGTGACGACGCAGAGATTAATTCGGTGGAAAAAAATGCACGGCGCTAAAAAAAATATATTTTAAAGATAAAAGTTGGCACTTTAAGATGGCGTAAACGTCGTAAACGAAAGTAGAGAGAAAAATTTACTACGCTAACAAAAAAATCACAAATATGTCAAAAACGTTAATTTTGATACCTTTAACCTCACTTTTCTCAAAAAACCTGATGTAATAGAGCAATTTCATTGCTGGATTCGTGTTTAGCGCGCAAAAATACATCAAAAATGATATCTTTTATTCAAACAACACAAAAAAAGTCTTAAAACGTTAGCCTGTGTAATTAATTACAGCGTTTGTATATTATATATACATCTGAATTTACATAAATTTTACTGTTAAATAATTGTTATATTATCTACACGCTCGTGCCTATGTAGTTACCTACGTCTCGCGTGTACATCTCGTTATAATTTACGTTAACGCATTTTATGCTACTGTATCACTCTTTAGGAGATAAGTCGGACATGAGTCAATCATTAGTTCGATTATTATCGTGTACCACGTTACTAAAATACAGATTTTATATCGTGTTCATTAATGAAAGGATATATAATCGTTTGAAAATGATTGCAACGGAGTTTCGACACATGTCAGTTAAACACTTGGACGAGAGGAACGAAACGTCGATTATAAGATTTGAATACCATTGAAAACAATGACATACGTCGACAATATAATAAGCACGTATTTTGCAATAAACTTAATTGTCCCGCGTTTATATCGGTAACCTTGACATTGTTTCCAATTTTATCTCATATAATACGAAGTATTGAATCTATAACTTGATAATAATTAGTCGTTGTCTTTACATTATCATCGACCGTCGTTCTAAAATGTCATTCTTATTATTGTTAAAACAAAATTTTTATAACAAACAGATAATGTCTTCCAAAACGAATAAATATGATATGACAACTCGGCTAATAGAACCTAAAAGACATTTTAATTTGAACGTCTTGAATTTGGAACTTTTTTCATAATGTCTAATTTATTACAGGTTCTATATTTGACTTTATATTTATAGTTTTTTGACTTTATATTCATTAATTTGTTGCATTTTTTTATCCATTGACTGTTACTTTGATTGCAATACAATTTTATTTGTAAATATTATTCATGATCTCTGAAATTATTCTGCGTCGAGACTCTAACAATAAGACACCCTGTGTCTTGAAACCGTCATGGTCAATGTGCTCTAGACATTATCTATCTTTGAAATTATACTTACTCATGTCGTACATACAACCTGAGAAACAAAAACTTTGCGAGGTCTTAATTTTATACGATTTTGCTGAAGATGGTTCAAATATATGAGCCGAAATGTTCTATGGTTATATATGTAATTCTATTACTGTACAAAATATACATAATTTCAAACAAATGCACGCATTACTTATCATCTCCTGTTAGCCTACACAAAGAGAATTTTTCATTATACGAGGGTCGTCTGAAAAGTTTTGAGCCTCATCATGAAGATGGCGTTACTCGTCAAAGCCATTCTGGTATTATAATTGTGATACTTACGAAAGATATCTGTGACAATTGTGGCCACTTTGGACGTTCAGTTCTTGTTTGACAATCATTTGTATCATTTTGTAAAAATGGAAATTGAATATCGTGCTATAATTAAATTCTTGCATTTGAAAGGCAATACGTCTACGCAAATTAAAGCCGAGTTGGACGCTGTTTACGGGGACTCTGCCCCATCATTTGCCACCGTGAAAAGATGGGTAGCTGAATTTAAACGTGGTCGTACTAGCTTAGCTGATGATGAGCGTTTGGGACGGCCAATAACTGCGACCACCACCGATAACATCAAAGAAATTCATCAAATGATAATGGACAATCGTCGAATTAAGATTAGGGAGATAGCAGAGGCTGTTGGGATATCAAAAGAACGTGTTTGTCATATATTGACTGAAGAATTAGGCATGCGTAAGTTAACCGCGCGTTGGGTGCCGCGCTTGCTCACTCTGGATCAAAAACGCATTCGAATGAACATTTCTAAGGCCCTGTTGGAGCGGTTTAAGCGAAACGAGTTGGATTTTTTGCGTCGATTAATAACGGTTGATGAAACTTGTGTCCACCACTTCACTCCTGAAACGAAAGAACAATCTAAACAGTGGACTGCGAAAGGTGAACCTGCTCCGAAGAATGCGAAGATGGTTTTATCGGCGGGAAACCTGATGGCGACTGTTTTTTGGGACAGTCATGGAAATGTGTTGATCGACTATCTTGAAAAAGGTAAAACAATAACATTGCTTGACAAGCTAAAGGCAGAAATTGAGAAAAAACGACCACATTTGAGAAAGAAGAAAGTGCTGTTCCATCAAGATAACGCACCGTCTCACACTTCGGCGGTCGCTATGGCAAAAATTCACGAATTGCGGTTCGAATTAATTGACCATCCACTGTATTCACCAGATCTGGCCTCCAGCGACTTTTTTCTGTTTCCTAGGCTTGAAGTTTGGCTCGGAGGACAGAAATTTTCATCGAACGAGGAGGTCATCGCATCCATAGACGCCTATTTTGCAAAGCAAGACGCTCAGGATTATTTGAATGGATTAAAGGGGTGGGAGCATCGCTGGAAAAAATGTATCGATTTAAAAGGAGACTGTGGAAAAATATAATTGAATTTGACCGAAAAATTACTTGTTTCTATGTAATGCTCAAAACTTTTCAGACGACCCTCGTAATTTATCGCAAGATTCGTTACAAATTTTACCATCGTGGAATAATTAAGTAACCTATTAAATATTATCATAAAGATAGGGATTTTTTAAATACACACAAATTACATTTTACTAAACTGCATAATAAAACTACATTATAAACTACATAATAAAAATTAACATGCACATTGTAAATTGTTTTAATGCAAAATATTTATAAAGTGCTTCGTAAAATTTAGGTATACATTAAATTTTAATGCAGATCAATTGCCATTATGTTATTACATTTTAGCATATATAACTTCCAGGAATTATCAGAATTTCTTAATTAATTTTTACATTCAATTAAAAAACTGTGCTGTTAAAGTACATTTCCCAATTACTTTTGCCTTTGAATCTAAGTTTAGGTTCGGTGAACGATCCCGTAATGCTGTGCCTTTTATTCCATACTGTGTTGTTTTTTAAATGTAAGAAAGTAAATTCTTTCTTTTTAAATATAAGAAAGTCTTTTCTTTTTAAATATAAGAAAGTTGCATCTATTTTCGGCAGTGACGTGTACTATTCGCTATATTGAGCGATTTTAGTGTTGTTTTAGTAAACTAATCATATTGTAGTAATATCATAGCAAATTTGTTAATACGGCAAAGATAACTTCCTACAAAAATGAATTTATTAATATAAAGATTGAAATTGGTAACAAAATATGCTGGCTAAGATAGCGCATACTTTTGCTACTATGATGAAGAAACTTATTACATTAGCAATCTTCATTGTAGCAAAGAATTAGCTGCTCTATCAATTCAAGTAAATTAAGACAACAAATTCTGATAAATACGGGTATGTGAAGTTAGCACCCCAACTATAGTACTCAGGAGTTCTGAATAGAGTTCCCGTTTCTTTTTGACACAAAGAGTTCTATATAATTAATAACAAGAGTTCCGCTTAATAAGTATTTTTAAACAATTTTTTAAAAATGGGGTGCTAACTTCTCATTGAAAATCGAGATCCAATAGTTCTGAGCGGCCCAATAGCTTCATTTCGTGAATACCTAGAGTTCCTGATACATAAAAAAAATTTTTGAAAAATAAAAAAAAATTAAAAATTTTTGAAAAATCAATTTTTAGATACAATAGTTCTGAATAGAGTTCCTGCTTCCTCTCAACGATACGAAGAGTTCTCTGTACTTTTTAACTCCAGATTCCCTTAATAACAATTTTTAAACAATTTTTAAAAAATTTGGTGCTAACTTCTAATCGAAAATCGAGATCCAATAGTTCTGAGCGGCCCAATAGCTTCATTTCGTGAATACCTAGAGTTCCTGATACATAAAAAAAATTTTTGAAAAATAAAAAAAAAGTTAAAAATTTTTGAAAAATTAATTTTTAGATAGAATAATTCTGTCACATGTTAATAGTCATTCTGTCTATTTCGAAGAGTTCTAGGCGATTAAAATCAATACAGACCCAAAAATAAAAGAGATATGTACTTAAAACAAAATTTGAAAAATTGGTTGCAAAAGCACATATCTCCTTATGTAGCCATCCAATCGAATTTTCACCTAATACTTTTCGTCAGGGCTCGTCGAGAACTGCCCAGTACGCCGATCAGAACTCCTGAGTACTCTGAAAAAATTTTCGACGTCGGACTTAGAAAATTTTCAGTGATAGAGTTCAAATGTCAAAATATCTCGAAAACCGTTGGCCCAATCGCTTTGTCACCTAATACTTTTCGTTAGAGCTCGTCGAGAACTGCCCAGTACGCCGATCAGAACTCCTGAGTACTGTGAAAAAATTTTCTAAGTCCGACGTCGAAAATTTTTTCAGACTACTCAGGAGTTCTGATTAACGTACTGGGCAGTTCTCGACGAGCTCTGACGAAAAGTATCAGGTGACAAAGCGATTGGGTGAACCGTTTTCGAGATATGCTACTTGGGAAAGGTCATCGAAAGTTTTTTGAGAGTACTCAGGAGTTCTGATCGGCGTACTGGGTAGTTCTCGACGAGCTCTAACGAAAAGTATTAGGTGACAAAGCGATTGGGCCAACGGTTTTCGAGATATTTTAACATTTGTACTCTATCATTGAAAATTTTCTAAGTCCGACGTCGAAAATTTCTTGAGAGTACTTAGTAGTTCTGATCGGCGTTCTGGGCAGTTCTCGACGAGCCCTGACAAAAAATATTAGGTGAAAATTCGATTGGATGGCTACATAAGGAGATATGTGCTTTTGCAACCAATTTTTCAAATTTTGTTTAAGTACATATCTCTTTTATTTTTGAGTCTGTATTGATTTTAATCGCCTAGAACTCTTCGAAATAGACAAAATGGCTATTAACATGTGACAGAATTATTGTATCTAAAAATTAATTTTTCAAAAATTTTTAACTTTTTTTTTATTTTTTGAAAATTTTTTTTATGTATCAGGAACTCTAGGTATTCACGAAATGAAGCTATTGGGCCGCTCAGAACTATTGGATCTCGATTTTCGATGAGAAGTTAACACCCCATTTTAAAAAAATTGTTTAGAAATACTTATTAAGCGGAACTCTTGTTATTAATTATATAGAACTCTTTGTTTCGTCAAAAAGAAACGGGAACTCTATTCAGAACTCCTGAGTACTATAGTTGGGGTGCTAACTTCACATACCCGATAAATACATGTTTTTATTTTTATTAACCCTTACCGTACTAATATGGGCAACTAGGGTAACTATCCCTATTAATGTGCCTTTTAGCCAACGTGCTTATTACTGAATTAATTATTAAATATTGTAGCTTTAATTTTATCTGCTTGCAATCAATATCGGTTTTTCAACTATTTCTTTTTCTTCTAATATTTCTTTAATTTAAAAAACGTTAATACTTTATATTTTTTTGACAAAAATAAAGAAACATGTTTTTGTCTCTATTAATGAGTCCTCCAAGCGACGATGGCCCTATTAATGTGCCCCCAATTTGTGTGCCTATCTACATTTGATTCATTTTAACGTATAGTTACTGAAACAGGTAATAAATTTAAGCTAATTGTTTAGGTTAATATTACATAAATCGTTATTTCAATTATATTTATTTCAATGTACACTTATCGTATAACATAACGTTTTCAACTCCAATACAGGGCACATTAATAGAGACAAGCTTAAAATCTTGCAGTACGTATTATTGGATTCACATAAATTCCTCATATCTTTTGAAAAATATTTAAAATACATTAATAGTAAAAAAATAAAATATTATCTTCGGTATCGCATTAACAATTTAACTTAACAAAAAAAAATTTTTTTCTTATTTATTCGTGCTAGTTTTCTTTATGACTTATCGAAATACAAAAGCACACTAATAGGGACAGACACAGTAATTGGGACAGTTACCCTAGTGACCGAGCGATTTCTGTTCGTGCAAGTTTCTTTGAGTCTTTCGGTAATTGTAAATTATACTACATTTTATTATTTTCCAAAATAAAGGGTCAATATTTGTTCTAGAAAGTTTAAAGTATGTTGGTGAATTTTTAGAAATTTTTTAAATTATTTCGAAAAAATGAAAAAACGAAGAGATTCTAGTAACTCTTGATAGTATGGATGAGGTACCAAATTGTACATAGTTCAGTAAGGGTTAAAATTAAAAAGAATGCAATTTTTTAATTATAATATTACAAACGTATTATTGTTTCAAACGTATCTTTATAACACGCCGAATGCGGGTCGCAGGTCGCAAGATTAAAACCTAACTTAATTTAATTATAGTATTTCAAGTCGCGTATAGGCTCTGCACATATAAAACACAGGGCATATTAAAGTTGGGTAAACTTTAATTTTTGAGAAGAAACTTTGTTGACGCAAATGCGAATGCGTATACACCGATCCAAGATGACCTATTATTATATAATGAAGGAAAGTGATGCCGAAATAGACGATTCCACTACACATATTATAAAATACAAGCCACGTATTTCTTCTTCTTCTCTTCAAAAATCCAGTTAGCCAATGGTAGATTATCACATAATTATAAATATGTGATATAATGGTAAATGAATAAATGCACGGACAAACTCGATCAAGAATCATGTGCTTCCGGCTACCTTTCAACAATAGAAGTAAACATGACGAATTGCGTAGGAGCACACTGCGTAAATTAGTTATTTCAATTAAACTAATTCGTTACATTAACAAAGATGAGTTTATTCTATAAGCATACTGATAACTGCATGCTTACAGACATAATCTTTTATTTAAAATTTGTTACAATTAGTTACAGATGTTGAACTCGCGCAGCAAACTGTATCTTTGCTGAATCAGCGAATCTGTTTTTTCCGTATTAGTTACATGTGAAAGTGCGCTATTGCTTGTTTATGATAAATTTTTGCTACAATTTTTACCATCGAAGAATACGCGCAATACATCTGATATGGCAAATATGTACATCATATATACAAAATACCCAGTAGAAATTTTTCCATCTGCAAACGCGGAGCAAGTGAAATTTTGTTGAACTATTATACATTAACAGGTGTAGACACATTGTACACATGACAGAGATAAAACAAAAACAACTGTCTGTTCTAGAATACAATTTTGATTTTGCTAGACGTGAAGGAACTCGAAAAAGTTTCTTGAAATTTTTATTAAAATTTTCTTTTATTCAAGTTTTTTTTACCACACTAGAAACGAATATTACGTAGTTACGGTGATCGTATAGTTATCGATTTTACTATATTTAGGTCAAAGATATTTATTTCAACAAATCGTTGCATAAAGAGCTACAAAGCACGTTTTAAGAAAGTTTCAAAACTTTCGCGAGTCTCTCTACATTATTCATATCTCTAAAAGGTCTTAATGTAAAAGGTGATTTGAAATATTATCTTTAATTTCTAGACTTGACTTTTTTTCAAATATTACCTGAGATCTGGATAAAAATGTGAAGGCTTAACATTTCATCGTGATCGGCATTTCGACGACGTTTATACAACGATACAAAATATGTAGGCACCATTCGATTTATCTTATCACCAAGACTACAGATCATTTTAAGCGATTGATTCGAAGCGACTTGAATTCGCATTAGGATCATGTTCTCAACACCTACCGTTTGGCATAGCCAAAAAAGACAGTATAACCACGACCACACTATATGCACTAATCGAGAAACACATTGTGTGGGGTCTGACATTCGTTGACGAAGAAAACACACGTGGTGTGACGTCATCGTCCGAGTCTTCGTCTCGGCTTCAAGCAGGATTCACACCGCGTGGATTAATGCATTTAGGATTTACTCTTTGAGGATTTACGATCGAGTGATCAAGCTTTGAGGAAGCCAGAAACGAATTAAACATGCCACATGTTCATCCGGCGAATCATTAAAGAATTTCTTTTAGAGAGAGAGAGAGAGAGAGAGAGAGAGAGAGAGAGAGAGAGAGAGAGAGAGAGATATTGTAAATTTCATTGTGTTCGTGCGCGTATGTGTTATGTAGTACATTAGTTAAAAATTACTAGAAAAAGAGTCTAAATCTCGAAATCACGATCATTGTATTTACGTAACTTAGTCAAATTTACGCCGAATTCAGAAAATACAAGTGAAATTTCGAACGCTAATAAAGAAATAAATCGATTGTTCGTTGAAGATTTACTGCAATCATGATGTAGTCTGTTAAACGGACGCTAGAAACTTTCTCATTTCAAAAATTGTCAACTTTTGTGTTTTATTGTTATATAAGGTCTCAAAATTCACCAATCAAAATATTACGAATCAAAATACAACAAGAAAGTTTTAAAAAAATAAATTATGAGATTTGTCGTTTTTAGCTTGAACTTCCGAGCAGAAAGTTTTGAGACATGAAGATCATAAATTGACCATTTATATAGAATACGATTACGATCGACACATGACTTAACTATAATTTCTAATAGGAAAGTTTTAAACGTTTTTATCACAAAAATTACTATTAGAAATAAATGGTAAATATTTTATAACTTATTTTTACGAACTTTTTTGCTGTGGTATTTTGATTCGTGAATCTTGAGCATATCGTTGAATTTTGAGACCTTATATAACAATAAAACACAAAAGTTGACAATTTTTGAAATGAGAAAGTTTCTAGCGTCCGTTTAACAGACTACATCATGATTGCAGTAAATCTTCAACGAACAATCGATTTATTTCTTTATTAACGTTCGAAATTTCACTTGTATATAATATGACAATATTTTCATTTAATGGAACATACCATAACGCGTTTATGAGTAATTTGTAACGAGTGATATACGATAATGTAAACAGTGCTGTATTTTATATCTCGCATCTTGTTCTTTTTATTGGAATAAAAAATCTTACCTCGAACATGACGATACTTCTGGCTGATATTACGAGGCTCCATTAGCTTCTTATTATCATCCTACGCAGATACTGTAGGCGAAGAATTTATACTGTTTATAGGAAGAAAATGAATCCTCTGTCGCTATTTATATTTCGGATATATGAAGAAGCACCGAAAGACCGCATATTTGTGCGGTGGAGAAAAAAGCCTCAATATAACAACACGCACTTGTATATACTTGGATCACGCGTCATTACATATTATAATTGAAAAGTAAATACGTATACGCACATGTGAATTTGAAATAATATGTATTCACGTTTTAATTATAGCCAACGTGCAACGATATGTCATTATTAAGGACCATCGTGAATTTATCGATCGTTAAACGATCTTTTACTATGATGTTTGAATAAGCTCTTCTGGATATGTATCTCCAAAATATCTCAAATTATTGTCATTCTCCGATAACTTTGAATTATAATTAGTGTTCTGTAACGAAAGTAAGCACTCTGCAAACAATTTCTATATTTATAAACGTTTTATTATATTTCTAAACAAATGCCAATCATGATAATTGTATAATTCTATTAGTGTTGTTATCGAAATTGAGAAGTACAATTAAAGTTCAAATAATTTTTTTACGGTCGATTATTACAAATGTACCAATTATGTTATACATACATACAGTAATATAAAAGATAGCGATAGTCTACATCAACCGTTTGCGAAACGCAATCTTTAGCACACGTGGCGAATCAGGATTGCCAATCTTCCTTTATCATATCGGCACCTTTCTCTGCAATCATAATCGTTGGTGCGTTAATATTTCCTGAAACTATTGGGTATGGGAATAAGTTTCCGCCCGTTTTGAAAAGAAAAAGATGTGTTTATTTAAACAAATCTATATAAGTCAGTTTATTCAAAGTATGCTCCTTCGGAAGCGACAACTTTCTCCCACTTTCCCGGTAATAAACGGATTCCTCGAATGAAAAAATCTGGTTCTTTTGAAGCGATCCATTCATCAAGTCATTTTTTGATATCTTTATAAGAATTGAATCGTTCTCCAGAAAGGGCCGACTGCATGGATCGGAACAAATGGAAATCTGAAGGAGCAATGTCCGGTGAATACGGCGGGTGGGGCAGAATTTCCCACTTTACTCCTTCCAAGTATTTCTTGACCGGTTTTGCAACGTGTGGCCTAGCGTTGTCATGTAACAGAATCAGCTTGTTGTGCCTATTGTCCCATTTCGGTCGTTTTTCTTTCAAAGCTTGGTTTAAACGTATCAGTTGTAGTCGATAACGATCGCCAGTGATGGTTTCGGACGGTTTGAGCAGCTCATAATATATAACACCTCTCTGATCCTACCAGATGCACAACATCTTCGAAGCATGGATATTTCGTTTTGGCGTTGATGGACCTGGTTCACCTGTCATCACCCATGCTTTCAAGCGTTTAGGGTTATCGTAGTAGATCCATTTTTCATCGCCAGTTACGATACGATGTAGAAAACCTTTTCTTTGTTGTCGTTGACGAAGCATCTCGCAGATGACCAAACGTCTTTCCATGTCTCTCTCTTTCAATTTGTATGGCACCCAATTTCCTTCTTTTTGCGAAATTCCCATTGCGTGTAGACGTTTTCCAACAGTGGATCTATCAACATTTAACTCTTTTGACAACCTATCGATCGATAAACATGAATCTTCTTCGAGTAACGCTTGCAATTCTCCATCTTCAAATTTTTTCATTGCACGTTCTTTGTCACGCACGTGACAAACCTTCGCGTTCTTTGTCATGCACGTCAAAATCACCACTGTTGAATCGCCGAAACCATTCTTTACAACTGGTTTTCGATGGAGCATGCTCACCGTAAACATTTACGAGCAAACGATGCGATTCTGCAGCACTTTTCTTTAAAATAAAATAATGGAGTAAAACTTCCCGCAAATGTTGCTTTTTTGGAATAAATTCCGATATCTTCAACGCAAAAAAAGTTACTCTTTTTTACGCTTCGAACAAATGCCAACTATTGGGCTCAAAAGTTTGAACACAAATCTATCAAACACATATGTCGCCGTTCTATCAAACACAAGCAATGCTACTAACGACATCTTTCTACAATGGGCGGAAACTTATTCCCATACCCAATATATACGGCATGATCGAAGCGTCGATCACTCGTAGCGATCACGTGAACTCTTAATCTAGCATCAACGACGGCATAGCAATCGCTGGCAGGGCCCATCTTGCAAGTGCCAGCCGGGTGGTATATTGTCGATGTGAAATGACGTGCGTAGCAAGCCCAATACTTATCCGACGAATTATCAAACTGCGAACATCCTGGTATCGGATTTGGATTTGATCGAGCATTTAACTTCCGCATAAGACGAGTACGTCTCATCCTTTCCATAAATCTCACGCTCTCTACCTATGAAATTAACATAATCATCTCTTTCAAGTCTCTATAACACATTTTTACTCAAGCCTTCTTAATTATTTCTTTTTAATATTGATAATTACTTTAATTCTCGAAAAAGTCAGTACTACACGGCTCAATATTGACTTAATGAGGAGATTCATTTTTTAGAAATTCTGTTTATGATTGGGATTACTTCAATAATTTATCTTGTTTTTAATTTATAATTCGCACGAAACTCTGTCTTATCGATTCATGTTTATCGTGAGCAAATTAAAACATATGTTTACAAATTATAAATATCTCACTCGTACACCAATTGGCTCTATCATCATTGCCAAGAACTACCCGTGTAGAAATTTGTTAAGGATGGCATTATGTAACATATTTCTGATGAGGCCCTTATCGGGATTTGATAGGGATGTATTAATTTTATAAATACTTATTTATTAGAGCTAACTTATAAGGGCCTGGAAAGGATTTATTAGGGATGCCATAAGTAAGGCTTCCTTATTTATATTTGATAAGGCCCTTATCAGGATTTGATAGGGATGTATTAATTTATAAATGCTTATTTATTAGGACTAAGTTATAAGGGCCTGGAAAGGATTTATTAGGGATGCCATAAGTAAGGCTTCCTTATTTATATCTGATGAGGCCCTTATCGGGATTTGATAGGGATGTATTAATTTTATAAATACTTATTTATTAGGGCTAACTTACAAGGGCCTGGAAAGGATTTATTAGGGATGCCATATTAGTATGTTATTCTCCATACAAAAATAAGCGACACGTATTTTTTTATGTGCCTATACGCACTTTTAAAGGATAAAACATTCCTTGGAAAAAATTAATTTTTCTCTTTCGAAGCGAATATCGTCGGAACTGTAAGAGATAGAAAAAAATTTTCTAAAAGAAAAAAACCAATTTTTTTCTAAAGGGTGTTTCACCCCCTAAAAGTGCGTATGGGCACGTACAAAAAAATACTGACTGGATGTTCAGTCAAATTGCACAAATTTCTATCAGGATTATATTGACAGATTTATCACAACTATACGTTCATTAACATTCAGTGTTCGTGGATCATCGAAGTAGCAGTTTCCGTACGATTACAGAGGTCAAGCAACGCGAATGGTGGTTCGCATTCGGATGGGTGACCGTTTCAAATTAACATAAAATTAATTCCCTTAATATTTTCTCATAAGGCCCTGATCATTTTTCCTTACAGGGCTCTGATAAATTTTTTTTACATGGCCCTGATAGTTTTTCCTTATAGAGCCCTGATAGTTTTTCTTTATAGGGCCCTGATAATTTTTCCTTACAAGACCCTGATAATTTTTCCTTATAAAAGCCCTGATAATTTTTTCTTATAGGGCTCTGATAATTTTTCCTTATAGGGCCCCGATAATGTTTCCTTATAAGGGCCTGATAAACAATTTGTTACATGCCATGTAGGGCCCAAGTAATCTACCCTAATAGGCCCCAATTAATTTTATGGTATACTTATAAGGCCCTTTTTTAAACCCTAACAATTTTCTACACGGGTAGTTAATCGCCAATTGAAAGCAGTTATTGTGCCATTTTGCAACCAAAAAAAATGATAATAACGTACTAGAATTTGGAGATCACGCGAGTCCTCGAAATAATTTGGAACAATAGCGGGAGCCTCATCCGGATCAGTCGATTTTAGCTTGATGAAGCCTCTGCTGCGTGATCTTAAAAGAAGCGGAAAAATTCCGAAAACTTGAGTATCTTCTGTGATATTTTCATACAATCTAGGCGGTACTTGACTCAACCTCGTATAAATTTGCTGCGAGAATTCTATAATCTGAGAAAGCCGAGAATATCAGCTGTATGTCCGGATAATCGAACCCGTCTGCATATCTGCAGTATAAAGTTGTTTTGAACAAATTGATTATTGTCATTAAAGAAATTTTATTTTTTAAATATAGTTTATAATTCAATTTAAACCTTATTCCACCCTTAATCCCTAATTAAGGATTGATTAGTTAAATAAATTTCGGGAGAGGGGGGAAAAGCATGTATGTACATGTATGGAGAGAAAGCTCCTTTTGCCTATACAAATCAAATGGCTACAGTATCGTTTGCCTATTTCTCATTTGCCTAAAGATCGATTGCCTACATGTATTATTACTTACAGCTTGTCTACAATCACTTTTGCGCATAAATAAAAATTTCAGAAACGAAATCACATTTGCCTACAGATTGATTGCCAATTAGTGATGCATTCGAGCGAGACGAGACGAGAAAATACCGATACTGAAATTTACACCCGTATTCATAGTTCTTCATTTTAAGGGTAGAAGAAGCCTTTATGAAGGATTCCTCGATTTTCCAAGGTCTCCTTGCTTTATAAATGGATCTCAAGTCTTCCTTCCCGAAGGAAGGAATATTTTAGGGATTTTAATAACATACTGAAGATAATATATAGTCATAATATACATGTCATAATATATAGTATATGCAAACTTTTTAATATCGTGAGTTAAGAATAAAGGCTGTAAAAGCATTGTTGATTAAATAAAGTCGTGATCAAGCAATTTGCAACAATAATGAAAAAAGATAAAACTAATAGCGGATTCGATTGGACGCACTCAGTGCGCATTGGTGCACATTAAAGCCGCCGTACACAAAATAACGTAAAGATACATTTAAACATTAAATAAACATAAAAATTGATTAAATCGTGTACTATATTCAATACATTTTATTGTATTATTAAATAAAATCTGTATTTCATAATTCGAAATGTTTGTATTTCATTTTATACTCAAATTAAATCAGTGTACAACGGCTTTAATATACATCAGTGCATGCGCACTAGTGCTTCCAATCGAATTCGCCGTAATGCTCATTATATGGAGAAGAAGAAAATGCTTTTGGCGCAGCTTAATATTTCCGAAAAAAAAGCTATCGAAAATAAAAAGATCGATGCGACAGATCTAAATTAAAAGTTATCGAAAATAAAAAGACCCGTGTGACGAACTGAATTTGGAGATTTGCTTAGTTATGAAGGTTACATCCTCTCAAGGAAACTCGTAATCTTCCTTGAGAAAAGGAAACTAAGGTTCCTTGTGTGATCAAAGAAGGTTTATGTAAAATGAGAAACGTTACTCAAGGAATATAAATAGGACTATATTAGTCTCGACAAAAACAAATGATTGATACAATTTTCTCATCTCGATGGGCCGATATTCTCCCTATTCGAGATTCTCGAATTTTATCTCGAGACATTCGAAAATGTCGACTATCTTGTTTCATTTATTTGAAATATTTATATAATCAGGCAGCATATATATATATATATATATATATATGATTAAACTTCGGAAAAGCTACAGCATCTACAATTTTAATGCAAATACATTTTTTCTATGTATTTTTGGCTACTGAAAACGAATCTGACAATAAAATTTGGCGGTCAATCATACTTGGCCGTCATTTTGAAAAAACTGCCAAAAAATCATTTTTTTTTTTCGCTCTTTTAATGCATATCTCAGAAAATATTGATTTCACAAAAAAAAAGTTTCAAACAAAAAATGAAGCCCTTTAAACTCTCTACAAGAAAAGTTCTATGCATAATGTTCGTAAACTTAACGGTTTACGACTTTCTATGCGAAACGAGGAGCGCACCACTTCCATAATTGTATAATTGTTGCCCATGGGTTTCAATTTTCTACGCGAGGTAAATCCTACACGAGAAAAATCTTCATGGGTTAAAAATATTTCAAACGGACACTGTCTACGCTGTAACTTCTAAGCGGTTAGGCTCCAAGCAGCTAGGATATGTTATTTTTATTTTGTTCGGAGCGGCGTAACCGCCCCGAACCTAAGCATTGCTGTCTACACACTTTTCTGTCCACATGGGTTTTGATTTATTTGGAATAGAACTACGTATAATAGAAACATTGTACGAGTAACTAATTCATACATTTTAAATTTGGTGCCTGTTGGACCGACAAGTAACAAGACGCACACGCATGACATAGAAATGCATGTAGAAAACATGGCGATTGTAGGGCTGTGACAGATTTCCTAATCTGAATAGTCGTCAACTTTAACGCTAAATACTTAAACGCTCGGTTCGCGGAACAGAGCGACGCTTATTTCTGCCAGATTCTTTCGTTTCAGGCAAAAACGCGTCGAATGAGCCTAATTTTATCGAAATCGGAGATGGGGGAGGTATTCTGTATAATTACCAAAACGATTTTTTGGCAGTTTTTTCAAAACAACGGCCAAAGTATGATTGACCGCCAACTTTTATTGTCAAATTCGTTTTCAGGGGCCAAAAATACATGGGAAAAATGTATTTGCATTAAAATTGTAGATGCTGTAGCTTTTCCGAAGTTTTCACTAAAGAATCACAACAAGAAAATACATATGTAGCATAAAATTTTATTAAAAATCCCCACTTGACGTTGAAATGGTCATGAAAATATAGGTTCAAAGACATTGTGAGAGTCATGGTTTGGTCTCCCCTCGATATCCAACAATTTTTCTCACAAACACTATCCGGGAAAAATCAAGATTTTTTGGCTTTCTGCTTCGATTAGGAATTTGTCTTTGAAATG
>NW_017298641.1:283684-283897 GCF_001594075.2 Trachymyrmex cornetzi | reverse complement strand
AAACTCTTGAAATGTTGACAGTGGCGTACGGTGAGTCAACTTTGAGCAAAAAAATGTTTATAAATGGTATAAGTTATTCCAAGAGGGCCGAGAAAGTATTAACGATGAACCTCGCTCTGAACGCCCCAGCACGTCAGAAACCGACGAAAATATTCAGGAAGTGAAAGAAATTGTGTTGAAAAATCGTCGAATCACGATTAGAGAAATAGCTGA
>NW_017298641.1:265088-282236 GCF_001594075.2 Trachymyrmex cornetzi | reverse complement strand
CGGTAAAATGATGCAAACTTACTTTTTCCGGCATGGAAACATATTTGCAACATTATTTTCCAAAAAGCGTTCCAGTGACATTTCACCTATTATAATGCGAAATACCCTTTTTAAGCAAATAGTAAGAAGAAAACGGAAGAAATATTAAACAATTAGAAGAACTTAAACTGGTATAAATATATGGTATACACACATATGCAATATTAAAAAGATAAGTATGTATTTCCAATACAAATTTTGCTTGGAAACATACATATACATATGTATGTGCATATTTTAAAAAAATCGAGTAAAGGAAATAAAAAAAAATTAAACTTAAAAAAAAAAACAAAAAAATTAAAAACATTCTAAAAAGACTAAAAAAGTAAAAACAAAAAAAAGATTCTCAAAATCGTCCACCTCCTCGCGGTGAGAATCGGGTAACTTTGAAATATTCAAAGGCAAAGGACGCTACTTCAAATTTTGAAAACTTGGTCTGCCATTGTAGGTACGTTAAGTTGAATTTTTGGATTCTGACTTCACATTCGTAATCAGCGATCCCAAAAACCCCCGAGTAACAAGTTTCAATCGAATTCGGGCATATTTTTTGCAAATTTACTCACCGTACGTAAAATTTCGAAAAATTCTGAGCTTATAGGCGCCATTGTGAACTCAAAATCGAAAAATGAAAATTGTATACAGTAGACCTTTTCGAAGTTTAACTATCAGGAACACGTTTCTGATACCTTATTACATACAAATGGACCTTCCGATACTTGTCTAGTTCTTTTCTGCTAATTGTTGGGGGTTGAAATACATGTCGAAATTCAGCACATCTCGGCGTTAAAGGGTTAATACAACTTTTTCTGCAGAAGCGAAATCTGCAATAAAACATGGGGGTTTTCTCATTTAAAATTTTAAAGTTACCTACCCTTTCACCCCCAGCGGATGGTAGGTGGGGGGTAGAATTTTTGTGTCAATGGATAGCTTGCTTGACAACATTGAATACGTACATTTTTATTTTTTTGATCCTTTGAGTATTTCTTGAGATATTTTAAACGTTTTAGACTCATTTTTTAATTTCGCTGATTACAGCGCCATCTGTCATCAAAAAAATGTTTGTAATAGGTAAAATTTATGTAACTTTTTCTGAAGAAGCGAAATCTGCAATAAAAAATGTAGGTTTCCATTTAAAATTTTAAACTTACCCTCTCTTTCACCCACAGCAGGTGGGGGTGGGGGTCATTTAAAAATGCAAAAGATAGATTTTTTGAAAACATTGAATACGTATATTTTTAGATTTCTGATCCGATGTGTATTTCTCGAGATATTCGACCGTTTCCACACTTTTCGGACACCCTGTGTATATATATATATATTTATAACTGTCATAAAGCATAAAGCTATAAAGAAAAATAATGTGATAATCCGTGCAAAAAGCAACGAATCGGTAAAATATCAAATAAAAGGAGAACGTGATTAATAATATTATTAGATGTGTGATTTAGTTTTAAGGGTATTTTTTCTCAAAAACTGGTTTATTGGACCGTGCGCGCCGCGATACTAAGTGCCACAGTTTTTCTGAAAAATCATTGATAATGCAGGTCTCTTTTTTATTACTGCTCTTCGTTATTTCTCATTTAACGTTAAATTTTATTATATATTTAGAGGAAAGGCCCCTATTATGAGATACCGAGTTCATTTTGGGTAAATGCTAGAAGTCTATAGGCAGAATTTAAAAAGATAATTGGTCATTTTGAAGAGAATTTAATAAGCTTTACGGTAACGTTACATAAAATTTAATTCAAATTCCAATTTTTTTGAAAATTAAAGAAATGTAAAAAGTGAGCAAATCGCAAAGTCAAAAAATTGTGCTCCTAATATGAGGCCCTGAGAAATCGATAGTAAAACGCAAAGTATATCAGTATTTTAATTAAAAAACTTTATTTAATGTGTGTGTTTCTAAAATACAAACAAACACAGCCAGCGTGCGCAAAAAATGAGCATGCGATAGATTATACTCAGAACTCGTTTTCAGGTAGTTGGAATCAAGCATTGCAGATATAAGCACTTGACGTTCATTCCGGTTGTCTTTTTTATTATTGTACAATAACATTTATACTTTAGCAACGATTTTCACTATAACATAGGAGTATGGGTTATTTCATATCAGGAATACCCTAGGTATCTCATATTACGATTTGCCTTATGGTTTTACGATCATCGAATCTAACTTCTGTAATTAAACAATTCAACATATCCTATATTTTGCTATTAGTACGATCTTACTCTATCACTATGGTTACGGCCAATATAAACGCTCCCTAATTCGGAACGACTTTGGCTACATTCGGAAACGTCGCTCGAACACAGTATAGACTCCCTGCAGCTGGATATGATTAGAGTCCCTATAATGAGAGTCTAGACATGAGGGGTGGTCGTCTCTGATTGGACGCCGCCATTTGTAGGCTCCGTTCGATGTGGTAGTGAATCTGTTAATTGGTGTGAACAACTGTTAGACGTTGTCTACAATGTACGAAGTAAGCTTGGTTTAAGAAGCAAGAATAAAAAATTGACCAATCACAGTTGATTGTGAAAAGAATAATCGATTGTGATTGATCAATTTCTTACTCTTACTTCTTAAACCAAGTTTACTTCGCATATTGTAGACAACGCCTTATAGGCCGGTAGTCATAGTCGATTCTTATTTCAAGATCGTCTTAAGTAATGTCTTAAGACGCTAATGCAGCCCTCTGATTGTTTTACAATGATTACTGCAGGCATGATCTAATAATGAATTTTTTACTAAATAGTTTTCAATCTAAGAACAATAAATTCATGGTGGAACCAATATAGATAGCGTTTATTAGTTTAATAGAAACACCGCTATCTCATATTAGGCGCGTATCTCATAGAGGGCTTTCCTCTATAATAAAATATTATAAATATATTTTACTTGTTTTATGACGATTATTGTCCAATTATTTATTCAATTATTATAACTCCTAAATAATAAATTTATGCGACACTCAAATAAACAAATAAAGTTAATAATAATAAATTATTAAAAAATGATAATAATAAGTAATAAATAAATAAAACATAAGTAACAACAATAAGTAATAAATAAATAATAATAAAAATAATAAATAAAAAATTATAATTATAATACCCTACTCAGCAAAATTAAAGGACTATTATTTTACAGCTTGAAATCTCTATTTTTCAGATAGATACTTTAAAAATCGGCCTTGCTGATATTTTATGAAGTCACACAAATATGAATAAAGACGCATCAGATCTTAAAATTTTTTACGAAGATTCACTCTTTCGAAAACTGTAAACCGCATTTGTGCGCAATTTTTAATTCGCGCTGTAAAATTTCGCTTATTTTGTAAAAAATTTTAAGATTTGATGCATCTTCATATTTATGTTTGTGTCACTCCATAAAATATCAATAAGAATATTTTCTAAAGTTATAATAAATTAATAACAATAAATAACAGTTATAACGCTTTATTTTTATTTTATTCAAATGAATAAAATGTTTTAATTGTCATTAAAAGTTGTAAATCTATATTAATTAGTTTTCTTAACTAATATTATAGAATTAATTTTTTTAAATCAATTATTTGATCTTGATCTTTTAATGTTTAAATCGGAGTTATTCAATTATTCCTTAGATTTCTATTGGGTTTTCTGGGGAATAATTCCGATCGGAATCCATTCCGATTTTGTTCCATAGATGTCCCTGATTTGGTTTTAACTCTATCATAAGTAATGTTTATTTCTTATTCTGATATTTCTCCAATTTTTTCGAGACGAGACGAGACGAGAAAAACAAATGACATATGATAACCTCGGAAATGTTACTTTTAATGACACGAAAAGTTTTGAAACGATATTTCGAGATTCTCGTATCGAAATGCATTATGTACTATTGACTAGTCGTCGAGATAAGTTCGCTTGTGATTGATTTGATCAGTGATTACTGAGAATATACTGACTGAAACAATCTTTATAAGAATATAGTAGAATTGATTTTTTTAAGCTCTTTTGCGCTATTATTATTTTAACGATCCAAATATTAATCGAAGATTTAAAAAAACGATTTAATTAAAGTCTTTTATGAAAAAGTAGATAAATAAATAATTCGATATATTAAAATTTAAAAGATATTTTAATTGTAAAATATGACTAATATTTACATAATGTACGAGGTGTGATCAAAAAGTAAGGTGACTTTTTGAATTTCGCGCGCTCTGTACACTCTAATTTCAAAATTTTTTTTTGTTGTGTTGGTACACTCGTCACGATCATATGTTCACAGTTTTGACTATATAGCATGTGTTGTTTTTATGTGAGAGGCATAAAGGTTAGACTCGTGTTTGCGTGCTCGGCGATTTTTTGCTGTTGAAAATAATGGAGCAGAGAATTTGTATTAATTTTTGTATAAAAAATGGTATTAAGTGTTCAAAAACTCTTGAAATGTTGACAGTGGCGTACGGTGAGTCAACTTTGAGCAAAAAAAAATGTTTATAAATGGTATAAGTTATTCCAAGAGGGCCGAGAAGATGTTAATGATGAACCTCGCTCTGGACGCCCCAGCACGTCAAAAACCGACAAAAATGTTCAGGAAGTGAAAGAAATTGTGTTGAAAAATTGTCGAATCACGATTAGAGAAATAGCTGATGATCTTAACATATCGTTTGGCTCACGCCAATCAATTTTAACGGATGTTTTGGGTATGACACGTGTGTCAGCGAAATTCGTTCCAAAACTGCTTAATTTTGATCAGAAGCAGCGTCGTATGAACATCGCCCAAGACATGTTGAACGACGTCAATGATGATCCTGATCTGCTCAAAAGAGTTATAACTGGTGACGAAACATGGGTATGACCAAAAGGCCCATGAAAGGACGAAGATTTGCGACGATTGAGGAGATTAAGGCTGCATCGCTGGAGGAGCTCAAGGCAATACCCAAAAGTGCATTTCAGAAGTGTTTTGACGACTGGAAAAAGCACTGGCATAAGTGCATTGTATCAGAGGGGGATTATTTTGAAGGGAATAACATAATTTTGGATGAATAAATGAATATTTTTTTATAAAAATGAAAAGTCACCTTACTTTTTGATCACACCTCGTATATAACATAATTATATATTGTACGTAAATTAATTTTAATTCTTCGTTGTCACACTTTTACAAAGTTTCATGGTTATCGTATTGAGTTAAATTAGCCAATTAGTGCAAATTGATGCTGCCATTCTAAAACTATTCATCTGATATGAATAGAAAATATAGAATATATTAGGCATGGGAATAAGTTTCCGCCCATTAGAGAGATGTCGTTAGTAGCACTGCTTGTGTGTTTGATAAAACGGCAATACATGTATTTGAAAGGTGTGTTCAAGCTTTTGAGCCCAGTAGTTGATATTCATTCGAAGCGATTTGTTTGAACTAAGCTTTGAAACAAAAACAATAGGAATGGGACAATAGGCACGATAAGCTGATTCTGCTACGTGACAACGCTATGTCACACGTTGCAAAACCGGTCAAGAAATACTTGGAAGGAGTGAAGTGGAAAATTCTGCCCCACCCGCCGTATTCACCGGACATTGTTCCTTCAGATTTCCATTTGTTCCGGTCCATGCTGTCGGCCCTTTCTGGAGAGCGATTCAATTCTTATGAAGATATAAAAAAATGGCTTGATAAATGGATCGCTTCAAAAGAACCAGATTTCTTCCTTCGAGGAATCTGTTTATTACCTGAAAGGCGAGGAAAAGTTGTCGCTTCTGATGGAACATACTTTGAATGAACTTACTTTGTATTGTTTTGTTTAAATAAATACATCTTTTTCATTAAAAAAGAGCGGAAACTTATTCCCATACCCAATACTTTGAACATTATTATAGAATGTGTTTTATTAATGATAATATTTTGAAACAAATAACATACGTTAAAAAAAAATCTTGAAGATGTACATGTAAAAAAAGTGAACTGTAACATACAAAAATTATAACGTCATTTTGTAATCTTTTTAGTTAAAATTTTAGAGTACTCCTAAAATTTAGTACTCAGATAAAAATCTCTACTAAAAATATGTGCGCATTTCCGAAACATTTTTTTTTTTTATAAGTGAAGAAAGTGTTATTTTCTCTTAAAATAATTTAATTTAATTTAGTTTATTGTGCAAAGAGCTTTGTGAAAAAGACTACATGTTAACAGAGTAATAGACACAAAATATGATACAATAGACAATAGTAGCTTGCAAATGGTTAGGCGTCAGCAAAATTGCTGATACAAACCCTACCAATAACAAAACCGAAATAAGACAACAATGAAATAAGAGGTAAATCAGTAGCTGAAATCATACACACACATTTCATCAGTCTCGTTTAAATGCTGTGAGTGACGCGATGAAATGCGAGGCAGCGGAACGACAGGAGTACAGAGAGGGATTTTTATTGAATCAGGAAGGGAATTAAAATATTTAACAGAGGTGTAGGAGAAAGCAGCACAGAACTTAATAGAATGATATATGGGGAAGGATAATTAATCTTGGTCTCTGGTGACAAGAGGGTTAAAAGAGGAATGATGTTCAGAGTTCAACTGAAGGAGACGTCGCAGATACAGAAGAGTATTGGAGGGAAGGAGAGAAAATACATGACAGCACAGATGGAGAATAAAACGTTATCAAATCTTAAGCCAGCCAGATTTCTGGTAATACTGAGATATATGGTCGTATTTACGGACGCAATAGAAGAAGCAGAGACAAGAATTTTGGATACGCTGTGCACGATTTAGTAGATGTTGGTTAAGAGCCGGAACGTAGACGACATCAGCGTAATAGAGAAATAGAGAAATAACAAGCAACAAAAAAAAGAAGTGAAAAGTTTTTTTAGAGCAAGAAAGAATGTGGCGAAGGGGATAAAGAAGACGTAAGCATAAGCAGTCCGATACTTGACGGTCACGTGTGACTCGAATGACTATAAAGAGTCAACATGGATACTAAGAATCTTAATAGAGGAGGAGCGAGAAATTAGAATAGAATTAAGAGAAATGTCGAAGGACTGAATACGCGATAACAATGTTGAAGAACCGACAATCAGGAAGGATAATTTAGAAGGATTTAGATACAGGGCATTATTAGACCATTCTGCAATAGATTTTAAATATGTATTCAAAGCAGAACAGGTTGCTAAAGCATCGAATGGATGAAAGAATTTGAGAAGAATTACATCATCTGCATGAAGAGCTCGGAGGACAGAGAAATATTAGACAAATCAGAGACAAAAATATTAAAGAGTAAGGGTCCAAGAATGGACCCTTGGGAAACACCAGAGAAAACGGTACGAGTAGAGGAGAAAAGAGGAAAAGGATTATATATGAGGACTTGCTGCGTGCGGTTTGTAAGGAACGAGTAGATTAACAAGAGCGCAGGATGAGAAAAACCGCATAACTTGAGTTTGGCTAAAAGTAGGTCATGATTGATGCTATCCAAAGCCTTTGTGAAGTCCAGCGTAACGATAGAAATAAGGCGACTATTGTCGAAATTATGAAGCACGACGTCAGAAATGTGAAGCAATTCCGTCATCGTGCTGTGAGATCGACGAAAACCAGTTTGACAGGAGGGAAGGATATTAAATTAGTTGCCATACATGTACTGATGCGTTTTTTAATATTAATTAACAGAAAAAGAAATGATAATATACAATTTTGTACGCAAATTTCGAATAAATAACCAAATTAATAATTCAGATAAGACAGCTGTGGCACAAACTTTCACTCCATTATAATTGGCAGAACAGCAACTATTGCGAAGGTTGTATATATTCAATTTGAAGTGAACTACTTAGCTCACGGTCCAAAATATTAACCCTTATTTACGGTATTGAGATATGACATACTTACGTCTAAAAATCGCGTAGCATTTATAGAAACCGAGAAGTGAGAGGATTAGATATGGGAGGGGATAAAAGTTGGTATTCAACGAATCCTTTTCTCTATCTAACGTCGTCAGTTTACATAAAAAAGCGATACTGATCGTGTTTTTTCAAAAAATCGTGCAATTTAAGATTTAGAATTTGTCGAGATAAATATGCTTACACTATTTTATTGGCATATTTTTTTATTGAACTATACATCTTCAATTATTCATTCCTTTAGTTGTTTTATTTTTATCTTAATTTTAAGTATGATTAATAATTTTTTAAAATAAAGGTGTCTTTTGTGATTTTTTGAAAAATTCTCTTTCGTTTGTTGTTAAATATTTTTTGCAATTTACAATTTTCGGCAACTCTACTTATACGGGGCTCTTCTTTAGATCTTCCTCCAGAATAAATATTTTACACAGTTACTTTAATCGGTGTATTTTATTGAAAATTAGAGACACTTGAACATCAACTGAATCCCCGCGTGATAATGTCGGAAAAAAACGTGCAGTAAGTGAGAGTTTAACAAGGATATAATTTACGCGATGAAACTACTAATGAGAGCGGTACTGCAAAATATCAAAAGATCATTAAAAACATTACTATTGCCCCAGTCTTAGGTAATATAATTAATTAGTATTAACTTTGTGATTTTATCATAATTTTATCACAATTGTATACATAAATTACTATATTAAATTATATGTTTAAAAAATAATCTGTATCCAATTTATTTGTATATAATTACTTTCTCATTATTAAAATATTTAAAATGGAACTTAAAAATATTTTAAATATTGTCAGAATTAACTTAAATGATTCTTCTTTTTAGCACATTCAATGCCACAGAACACTTACATCTCAACAAGTGTTTGATCGTGAATCTAAATATGGTGCTCATAATTATCCACGTGACTCTGCAAAGGTCAAAGTGTCTTTATGTGGGACATTGAAGGGAAACGATATTTTGTAAGCGCTTATTCGGTAGTTAATCAAGACCATTGTCATCCCAGAATCTACAAAACGATGATTAACCAGGCGAAGACTTTAATTCTGACATCCAGAGCATTTTATTCAGATCTTTTAAGTGAATTCGAAGAATATATTACGAAACTTTTTAGATACAAAGTATTGATTTCGATTCCCAAATCCCAAACTTATATCTGTAAGATAAACAATGACGTAATGAGATCTAAAGTGTGTATTAATCTAAAGTATATAAGAAATCCAAAGTATAATACAGCAGTGAAAGTGAACGATAAGTTTATATATACGGTGTGTTATTTTGAAAATCTAAATAATATAAATTATTTTGGAGTTTTGATATTAAAATTAACAACAAGGCATTGAAAGTACGGCGCGATACTTGGGGCGCAATTTTATTATTATTTTATGTTAATTATTTTAATTTAACACACCCAGAGAAAAGGTTACTTCGATTTAAAGAAATTTTCTTTGCTGTACGGTTAAAGAAAAAATTTCTTTGATTTGTGAAAAAATTTTTTTTATTTTAACATTTTTTTAAATCAAATAAAATTTATTTGATTTAAAGAAATGTTTAAATAAAAGAAATTTTTTTCTTTAACCGTATAGCAAAAAAAATTACTTTAAATCAAAGCAACCTTTTCTCTGGGTGCAAATTACAGTTTCTTCGAATGTTTTGACCATATTTCAGGTCATTCTCAGCGATAATGTAGAAATGTAGATAATAAAAGAAGCTCGTCTTACGCTTAAACAGAGATCTCTGGTCAAGTATTCTATATCACTTCGTAACATGAATTTGTTAAATTGTGAAATTGTTTAAATTAATCTAGCTTTCGATTGTGTGTGGTGTGTCATAAGCGTAAGACCAGATTGAATTTTAATACAATTAATAAAATCCGCAATCATAATGTATGAAAATCAGAAATTTGAAAAAATCAGAAATATATAACTGTAACAAATCGCACAAACGTCAGAAAAACAATTGTTTCATCAATCTCATGACAATTGAAGGCCAGATCAATTTAACTAAATTCGCAATTTAATGAATTCATTGCTGCGAATATATAGAATACCAGACATCACTGTTTGACATCAAACGGACTTCTTTATTGTTTACATTTCTACATCATCGCCTAAAATTTGGCCAAAACGTCCTAAGAAACTGTAATGTTTATCAAATTAATATAATTAAAATAATATAAGATAATTGTGTACCAAGTATCACATCATACTCTTTCTTACTGCCTAAGTATATTATTGTTAATTAAAAAAATCTAGTTAGTCTAATATTTAACATACCAGAAGTTATATCAGTAAATTGGATCTTAAAAATAGAGATTAAAAATTAATAATATAATAATATACAATAATAAAAATAATAATGTATAATACTAATTATTATTATTATATGTAATAATAATATAATATAATTAATAATAATAATATTAAATAATGTCTTATTTAATATTTTGTTCGCATCATAATTGATGAATCAGATATATCTTCAAACAAGAAAACAATTCCGTAATGTTTTTTATAGATCGAATTCATTCCCATTAAAAAAATTCATTTCTTTAGCTATGACAAATGGTTATCAATGAACATGGGAGTGGAAAGTGGAGAAACAGCATGCAAATTGGCACGCAAATGGGAATACTCATACAAGGATATATCGCAGAATCAGGCCAAAATAGTGTTTGCGGAAGGCAATTTCTCGGGAAGAACTATGAGCGCTGTTTCCTCGAGTACCGATCCTAGCAGTTACAACCAGGGACCCGGACCGAAAGATTTTTTCGATTCGGTTCCGGTTCCGATTTAATAAAATATCAAATAAATGTTCCGGTTTCAGTTTTAGTTTTTTCTTACTAGTAAAGACAACCGAAACCGTAAAAATTACGGTTTTTTAACAGTTTTTTTCGGTTCTACTTACTTAATTTTAAATCCGTTAATAAATCAAACTAATCAACTTACTCCTTACAAATCAAAGAATTGGAAAGAATAAGGGCACTGGGAGTCGGGCGCAGAAGACGTCGCGCATATAATACACTTGCTCTGAGGAAGGCTCAAAAATGAGTCGAAACATGTAAGCGCGTTTAGTGAATAAAGAAGGTTCATTCTTTATAAGTGTATTATTTGCGCGACATCTTCTGCGCCCGACTCCTGGTGCCCTTACTCTTTCCAATTCTTTACTTAATTTTATTTATTCTCTAAATTTGTTCTATCAAAAAGAAGGAGGGGAGGGAGGGGGGGAGGGGGGAGAGCGCGCGCGTATTCATCCATTCAATCTAGAGAGCCTAGTCGAAAAGAGGCATCAATTGATCACGTGACTCTGAATAAAAATTACGTAAACATTATTTTAGGCATATTTCTCTCAGTTCTTTCTTACAATTTATTTCTTATGGATAGATCTTACTTATTACATAAAGTCTACATATGTATTCTTGAATTTTTCATGACTTGGAATAAATTCTTGCAACATGTTGGTGAGGAAGATCTAAATAAAAGAAATGCTAGTATCTTAAAGAAAGTTTACATTAAATATGTCTCGCAATCCCGCCAGATTTCTTATATCATATGAGGGGTTGGAGGTATTTACATTCTGGTTATTAAGAGACGTGGTAATGGTAATACTGGATTGAATATTAGTGATTTGAAGAAACGGGCAAAACAAAGATTAAGAACAAGGATAAAGATTAAAATTAAGAACTGAAAAAAGAACCGAAAAAAACCATAAAATTTTACCAGTTCGGTTACGGTTTCGGTATTATAAACTATACAAAATTTGGATACGGTTTCGGTTTCATTTCACTAAAAAAAAGGGTTCCGAAACGGTTTTCGGTTCCGATTTCGGTTCGGTTCGGGTCTTTGGTTACAACGGCCTCGGACCGTTTATGCCGGGCTTCGAGGTCATATCTTGCGACGATCTCCCGGCGCTTCAACAAATTCTCGTCGATCCAAACGTCTGCGCCTTCATGGTGGAGCCTATCCAAGGTGAAGCTGTTGTTGTTCCTAAGTAAGATAAGTTTTTACGTGCAAAAGTTTAAAAAGAAATAAGTCACCTTCGAGCCTTATTCTTAAAATTGTCGTTGTATCTTGAAAAGAACGGATATCTGAGAGGAATTCGAGAACTTTGCACGAAACACAATGTCCTGTGGATTGCGGATGAAGTGCAAACCGGCTTGGCGAGAACGGGGAAAAGGATCGCAGTGGATCATGAAAATGTGAAGCCGGATATCCTGATGCTCGGTAAAACATTATCCGGAAGATTTTATCTCGTTTCCGGGATACTAGCGAATGATCCCATTATGCTCACAATCAAGCTTGGAGAGCACGGGTTAATTTATGGTGGTAATCCTTTGGGATACAAGATTGTTCCCGAAGCGCTTCGTGTCTAGAAGAAAAGAAACTTGCCGAAAAGGTCGGTCACTTATTCAGAGACGAGCTTAACAAGCTACCGAAGTAGATAGTTACTTTAGTGGCAGGAAAGGACCTCTTGAACGTCATCGTCATCAATGAAAAGATCGACGCATGGGATATTTGCGTGAAGCTGAAGGAAAATAGGCTCTTGGCGAAACTACGCATGGACACATCATTCGTTTTAGCACCATCGTTAATTATCACAGAGGAACAAATACGCGAGTGCGTAGATATCATTTCTAACTATTCTCACGTATACGTAACGAATCCTTTAATATTTATAATAGTATGCTATTATACCTTTCTAATAAAAATGCGAATGATAATTAAGTAATAAAAACTATTTGTTGATACTCTATACTTACATCATTTTCTGAATTTATTTAATATGGAAGAAAGTCGCCGATACTGACATAGGTCTCCTAAAGTGACACTCCCTTATTTCTCAGAAATTAACTATTGCACTTTATTAATACTAATAAAATCATGACCTGTTTAGTTAATTAAATCTAATTAAAGAAGTACAAACTCATAATTCATATATTTGTGGCTTATTTCTATACCAAATCAGCTAAAAACCAATTCTATGAATCCGAGAAGAAAATTCTTACGCTGTTCTTTTGCAAATTGCGTAATTAAAATAATAGTGACTGTATTATTGATAATATTATGTCATTTTAAATGTTCATAGTTTCATAAATGGCTTTTCTTTACAGAGAATAAGATATATCTTTATTTATAAAATAGGAATGTTGGTATTATTGCCTACTATGTCAGTTTTGGAGCCCATTTTGTCAGACGCTCATTTTTGCACAACTTACGAAAAACTTAATTATTGCAAAAATGCAAACATTATTATAAAAATTACTTATACTATCTGATAGAAGACACTTTTTACTTTGTATTTATGTTTTTGAAATTGTATTTTTACCTTTTGTTTAAGAAATATTGTCTAAAAACAAAGTGGTATGTCGGTATCGGTGACCTTCCTCTACTAATATATTCTCTATAATTCTAAGATGTCTAATGTGACTTTTATCTCGGCAATTCATGCAACAAAGATAATCTACATCGTTAATCAAAACAGTTCATCACTCCCTTGATGAAAAAATTTTGGAACATTTCAGCGAAATTGCTAAAAATTTACTGAAATTTCACTGAAAGTAAATTTTTTACCTAACATACCGAAAAATCGCTGAAATTGCATTGAAATTTCTCGGAAATTTTTATTAAAATTTCTGTGAAATTTTGCTGAAAATGAATTTTTCAACTAAAAATCGCTAGAATTTTTCTGAAATGCTGAAATTTCGCTAAAGTGTCCCAAAACGTGGACTAATTTCAACGAAATTTTTCCATTAGGGTTAATACATCAATTTTATTAAATGACATACTACAAGAAACTGAATCAGTCATAAGTGCATTGACGTATATGTATAAAAAAAATTATGGAAATTTTTTCCAAAACAGCAGAACGTTGTTGGACTTTTGCGCACAAATAAAAATTTCAGAAACGAAGTCACATTTGCCTACAGATTGATTATCAATATATATAGGCTGCGTTCGACAGAGAAAACTAATCAGTTAGCGCTTAATGATTCTTTAATACGATTGGTTTCTACACTTAGATTTAACGAAGAACTAAAGGCAAGACCAATCATATTAAAGAATCACTAAGCATTAACTGATTAATTTTTTCTGCTGAACGCAGTCATAGGCAAACGTGATTTTGTTTTTGAAATTTTTATTTGTGCGCAAAAGTGCATATAGACAATCAAGCTTTAGGCAATAATACCGGTGATCGGTAAATATGTAACAACAAATTATGTTGTTGTGATTGCTGCTAGTCTGCTATACCAACCAATTATTAGTAACAGAAATAAACTATATAAAACCTAACCTATCTTTTGGATAGGCTTTAGCTCATTTACATAGAATTCGTAGATGATCGTGGAGTCTTAAGTTGTATGAAGCCAACCAAGCACAGTCAAATATAGGGAGAATACTTGACTAGAATTAATCAATTTCTTGCGATTTGAGACCCTGCAACCGTCTACGACTTTTATATATATATGAGCCTCTTATTTGCTAGCGATACTATTGATTATTTGTTACATTGACAAATTAATTTGCAGTCGTAACAAATCGATTGTTTTTTTAACAAATATCACGTTTGCTTTCCCTTGATTTGTTCCTATAACAAAATCTTTTCTCTCAATGCACATGCATAATATACATCGCTTACTTGGTATTGAGAAACGCCATTCCATTACTGAATGCTGTCGTGTAGAGAGGATCAGAACTGTTCTACAGCATTTCTCGAATGTTTCTCAACTTTCTAACTTCAGATAGTTTCATACTGAATTTATTTCGTTCTGGTATGCTGTGCGAAGGATCGATGATATAGATTATCCCGCCCATCCCCACATGATCTTGAAGATTTTGTCCTACACCGGGTGCATGATGCACCACAGATATGTTCATCTTCTCGAGATGATGTCTCGGCCCAATTCCCGACAACATCAATAATTGCGGCGACTGTATCGTCCCTGTAGAGAGACTCACTTCGCGTTTCGCTTCAACTATGAAACATTTTTTATTCTTGCGGAACAGCACTCCTTGCGCCACCTTCGACTTATCATCTGCAAACAAGTTACTTCTTTTATGTTTATCTTTTTATGTAAGTGATGCCTGCGGTATCATCGAAACCGCAACTTGATTTATCGCGACTGTATAATCATTTCGTAAGTAATGCCTAATGACCTGACTGGAAATCAATACTTATATTTCCATTAGTACAAGGGTCGTCTGAAAAGTTTTGAGCCTAACAAAGAAACAAGTAATTTTTCGGTCAAATTCAATTTTATTTTTCCACATAGTCTCCTTTTAAGTCGATACATTTTTTCCAGCGATGCTCCCACCCCTTTAAACCATTCAAATAATACTGAGCGTCTTGCTTTGCAAAATAGGCGTCTAAAGATGCGATGACCTCCTCGTTCGATGAAAATTTCTGTCCTCCGAGCCAAACTTTGAGCCTAGGAAACAGAAAAAAGTCGCTGGGGGCCAGATCTATTGAATACGGTGGATGGTCAATTAATTCGAACCGCAATTCGTAAATTTTTGTCATAGCGACCGAAGTGTGAGACGGTGCGTTATCTTGATGGAATAGCACTTTCTTCTTTTTCAAATGCGGTCGTTTTTTCTCAATTTCTGCTTGTCAAGCAATGATGCGTAGTACGTCCCTGTTATTGTTTTACCTTTTTCAAGATAGTCGATCAACACAATTCCAAGACTGTCCCAAAAAACAGTCGCCATCACCTTTTCCGTCGATAAAACCGTCTTCGCTTTCTTCGGAGCAGGTTCACCCTTCGTAGTCCACTGTTTTGATTGTTCTTTCGTTTCAGGAGTGAAGTGGTGGACACAAGTTTCATCAACCATTATTAATCGACGCAAAAAATCCGACTCGTTTCGCTTAAACCGCTCCGACAGGGCCTTAGAAATGTTCATTCGAATTTGTTTTTGATCCAGAGTGAGCAAGCGCGGCACCCAACGCGCGGTTACCTTACGCATGCCTAATTCTTCAGTCAATATATGACAAACATGTTCTTTTGATATGCCAGCAGCCTCTGCTATCTCCCCAATCTTAATTCGACGGTTGTCCATTTGATGAATTTCTTCGATGTTATCGGTGGTGATCGCAGTTGTTGGCCGTCCCGAACGCTCATCATCAGCTAAGCTGGTATGACCACGTTTAAATTCAGCTACCCATCTTTTCACGGTGGCAAATGATGGGGCAGAGTCCCCTTAAACAGCGTCCAACTCGGCTTTAATTTGCGTAGACGTATTGCCTTTCCAATGCAAAAATTTAATTATAGCACGATATTCAATTTTTTCAATTTTTACAAAATGACGACACAAATGATTGTCAAACAAGAACTGAACGTCCAAAGTGGCCACAATATTGTCACAGATATCATTCGTAAGTATCACGGTTATAATACCAGAATGGCTTTGACGAGTAACGCCATCTTCATGATGAGGCTCAAAACTTTTCAGACGACTCTCGTATATTACGTACAACAATGATAAAATATATGAATACCGCTTCCACGAAGAGAACGATCACGATCCATACTCTTTATGATCAGATTGGAGGACTCGAGCGCGTTATTTAGTTCCGCATGCATTATATTGTCGCATCCTTAGGCTGCCCAAGAATATGACAATAATGCATGCGGAACTATTAGGTGTTAAACTTAATTCCTATAGCTCGCTACTAGAGGGTGCTGGCTCCAACGCTGGCGAGTTTCGACGATAAAGTCATATGTCTTTTGTAGTTTAGACATCGCTAAAAGTGATTCAATCCTCACAGGTTAGATTTCTCGACGCCAAAGAGATTTTCCAATCGATTGAAAATGAATCGCGATAACCTGTTTTTTCGACGTGTGCTTCTTCACTACTTCGACCTCAAGAAAACCGCAGCTGAAGCGCATTGCTTATTATCCGAAGTGTACGGTGATGAAACTCAATCGGAAAGAACATGTAGAGTTTGGTTTGAACGCTTCCGAAACGGTGATTTTGATGTGAGAGACAAAGAACTTCCAAGACAGTCGAAAAAATTTGAAGATGTCGAGTTGCAAGAATTGCTTGATGAGAATCCAGTTCAAACGCTTTTAGAGTTGTCGAAACAGTTAAATGTTACTCCAAAGGCCGATTGAGTGACGAACTAATGCAAAAAGGATCATCCGTAGCCAACAATCGACGCAAAGTCATTTTGTTGCATGATAACGCTCGACCGCATGTCGCGAAAAGCGTGAAGCAGACACTTCGAGAGCT
>NW_017298641.1:250992-264847 GCF_001594075.2 Trachymyrmex cornetzi | reverse complement strand
AATTACTTTGATTAAGGTATTCATTCATCTTCCCTTCGAAACAAATCGATTTTCGAAACGAAAAAACGATAGGAATTAAGTTTAACACCTAATAAATAACTCGCTCGAGTCATGCAACCTAATCATAAAATGTGTAGATCGTGTTTGTTCTCTCCGTGAATACGGATATATTACGTTAATCCGATATTGACAACTTATCAAAAGAAAATATTTAAGGAAGAACAATTAGATTTTCTGAACCTTTTCTCACTAGTATTTTTTCCATGAACGATTCCAAGCTGACGTATAGATTTTTCCTCTTTGAAGCGGGTCGGAGATAAGCTTTAGAGGTGCTGCATCTTAATCCATCCCTTAAAGTACCAAAAGAATGCGTAAAACCCGTCTGATTCGCGCCATTCACATCATGCACTTTATATCCTAACTCTTCGCCGGAGTGAACAACATAATCGGTTATCGGTGGGTTATACTTGAATGTTCCACTGTCAAGTACCCATTTTTTTTATGATAAGTCGAGTCGGCAAGTTCTTTGACTCTGGCACTATCTGATTTCTTGAAATACGGCAGAACGCTCTCATAATCCCACCCCACATTACCAAGATCCGCCCAAGAATCATAGTCCCTTTTGTTACCGCGAATATAAAGCATCGCATTTAATACACTGCTACCACCTAACACCTTGAAAATGTAAATTAAATCGAAAAATAGTCCCTGATATTTTTGAATTAAAATGAAAACAAATTTCAATAATGCTGGATACAGGATGACCATTAGGATTGAAAGTGAACCATTATAATACTTTTCCTCCTGTGTTTCGATGATCGTTTTTCTGATTAGGGTTGGATATTTGGAACTCATCAATTTTATTTGAGCCCCGTTGTACAAGCCAAGTTTATAAGTGTCATCATAAATACATTAACCATCGAAGGAAAGATGTTTCTTATTGAGTGCTTCTACAGTAGAAGCAAAAACTATACAGGAACATGTTGTAGATTTCGTACTAAATATAGATTAAGAAAAGTTTCAAGCAAAGATTTACAAGGAAAATCTTGCGAGTGTCAAATCTAATTTTATAAAACTTTGTATGATTTTAATGAAAGTAGACATAGGTATATAGGTTACGTAAATAGATAAATTTAGAAAATATTAATTGTTAGCAAAGTCTATCTGTGTTTGACTATACGTAAATATACGTTGAGGAAAAGGAAAATAACGTCTACTACTTGCTTGATGTTTACAACGTGTGTATTAACGAAAAGATTAATAAGATCGATGCAGTGGCGATCACATCGATACCAAGATCGATATCTGCGAGTTACAATTCTCGATAACAGAGTGTATCAAATATACATCAAATCCCCCACTTTGATCACTCTACAATTTGACGTAGTCTCAATCTTTCCACATGTTTATTCATTATTGAATGAGGTAGTGTGGCTTTGTAAAAATATCCGCCACATTATCACTAGACGATACGTATTTCAACTTAATTAATCCCTCTTCGTGCATCTCTCTAGTAATGTGATAAGCTATGTCAATATGTTTCGTACGCGACCTCTCTATCTTATTTCTTATGAAATCAATTGCTGATTTGTTATCGCATCTAATGACATATGGCCTACAAGGCACGTCTAAGCCATTTTTCCGCGCTAATTTGAACATCATATTTAACCACATAACTTCCTTTACAGCCACTTCCAAAGCAATATATTCAGCTTCCATAGTAGATGTTGAAATTTTTTATTAGATTTCCAAGTTATCGGATTCCCATTTACAAAAACCACTATACCACTATAAGAGTGTCTATCATCTACGTCTGATACCCAGTCTGCATCACTAAAAATTTCTATGTCGTTCGCGCCACAACTATATAATTGAGATCTTTTGTCGCAGCTAGATATCTTAATACTTTCTTAGCTTGTAACCAATGTGCCCTTCCGGGATTGGAACTAAATTGTGATAACTTTGTTACCGCAAATAATATGTCTGGCCGTGTCGCCAGTGCTACATACATCAATGAACCGATTAATTGTTTATATGGTGTATTTTTCATTTTGTCCTTTTCAATATCACTATGTGGGCTGTCACATTTTGATAATTTTACTCCTGGATCAATCGGCACTTTGCTCGTTTTACAATCATCTAAATTATATTCGCTTAATAATTTGCTTATATATAACTTTTGCGATAATTTTACTTCCTTATCATCGTATTCGATATTTATTCCTAATAAGTGCGACGCTTTACCTAAATCTCTTATTTCATATTCTGACGATAACAATACTTTAACTTTGTTTATTTTATCAATTGATCGAGCAAATATTATAATATCATCTACATATAACGTAAGGATAAGATTTTTATAAGTTATAAGTTATAAGTTTAAACACAGTTGTTTGCTTATAATCTATCAAATCCCCTTTTAATTAGGAATTCATCAATTGCATTGTTCCAATTACGTCCTGACTGTTTCAAACCGTATATTGGTTTTAAAAGTTTTGCTACTTTTATGTCATAATCCATGTGTCCGGGTGGCAATCTCATATATATTTCTTCTTTAAGATTTCCGTAGAGATATGCGCATTTTACATATAAATGATATATTTCCCAATTGTATGATGTTGTAATAGATATTAATAGTCTAATTAATGAAACGTTTGCGACAGGAGCATATGATTCCGAATAATCTATATCTTTCTTTTGAGAAAACCCTTGTGCAACTACTCTACCTCTATATTTTACTACCTTGCCTGTAGAATCTGTTTTAACCTTGTAAACCAATTTACTTCCAATACAATTAATATCATCCGGTTTACTTAATATTTTCCATGTGTTCCTATCATCTAAGTCTTTTAATTCTTCGTTCATTGCTGTTTTCCATTCTTCCGATTGTGATGATGTCATTGCTTCTTTATATGTCATAGGTTCTACTATTTCTGCTAAATTTGATTCTATAGTTTTAGGTTTACCTGCACGACCCCACGGATTTCGAATTGTTTTTCTTGGTCTACCTATACTACGTTTTCTATCTGATGTGGACCCTTGTGTATTAACAGATTTCGCTTTATCATCTATATCACTTTTATGTGATTCGCTAGTTACTGACTCTTTATCTTCATCTTCATCCGTGGTATCCACATCATCTGTTTCAACTATACTATTATTATACGGCGTTTCAAGTATTTTTCTGCTATAGATATATTCATATCCGCAAATATCTTCAATAAACTCTACATGTTTTGTTTGAATTATGTCATTTCTAACCGGATTCCGTAACCTATATCCCTTAGTTTGACTGGAATAACCAATAAATATACATTCTTTTCCTCTAGAATCGAGTTTGTGTCTACCTTGTTTAATGACATGCGCGTAAGCTAAACATCCATAAACTTTTAGATGTTTTACGCTAGGTTTATTTTTCGTCCAAATTCCTTCTGGGATATCGTCGATGGAAGAATGTATGACTCTATTTTTAATATAACACGCGGTTACTATCGCTTCTGCCCAAAATCTTTCGGGTAATTCGGCATTTTTAAACATCGTTCATACTAGATCTAACAGTGTCCTATTAATACGTTCTGCAACTCCGTTCATTTGTGGTGTATCTACGTTTGTATGTTCGTGTTTTATCCCCATGTCGTCAAACATCTGCTTAAGGGTTTTATTACAATACTCTAGCCCATTATCACTCCTGAATCTTTTCACCTTTCTATCAGTTTCTCTTTCTATCCTGGCTATGTATTTTCGAACATATTCAGCTACCTCATTTTTAGTTTTCAAGCAATACACTGTTACTTTTCTAGAATAATCATCAGTAAATGTTAAAACGTACTTTGCTCCACCAATTGATTTTGTCGGCATAGGACCGCATAAATCAGAATGAATCAGTTCTAATACATTTTTTGTTTGTTTACTACCTAATCCTTTACAAGGCGCTTTCGTTGATTTACTAACGCTACAACTATTGCAATGTGTGTCAACTAAATTTACGTTATCTAAGCCTCTAACTAAATCCTTTTTCGATAACTCTTGAATAGTCTTCATTTATTTACATGACAGAATCTTTGGTGCCATTTCTCGCTATCAGTTAACTTACTAGTGTGCATGACATTTGTTTCTCTGTATTTTGACTTATTTCTATTCTTTATAACTTTTGCGTTAACAACATACAAACCATTTCTACATAGAGCTTCCCCCACTATTGTCTTATTTTCTTTGTCTTGTATTTTAAGTTTTCCGTTATCTATCATGAGTCTTTAAACGTTTCTTCTCTATTTGCGAAACTGACAATAAATTACGTCTTATATTAGGAACATGATATACATTAAGTAATGTTAAGTTGAATTTTCTATTACCGACTGAAGTTTGTATCTCTTTATATTATCTACGCCTATAGTTTTTAAAATATCGTTTGAGTTGTTATCTGCAGAATAGATTATTTCATTAGCAATTGGTTTATATTCGTTAAACCATTCTTTATGTTTACATACGTGATGAGTCGCTCCGCTGTCTATTAGCCACGAATCGTCTAACAGAGTATTATTTACTTCTAATAACAGTACGCTATTCTTATGCGCATTATATGTCCAACGCTTTTGTTTCCTTTCACGTTAACCGATTTTGAATTACAATTATTCGCTAAATGTCCTATTTTATTACATTTAAAACATTTTCTTTTTTCTTCCTTACATTATTCTTTCACTTGATTATACGCCTCCTTTGGTTGGTCCTCTGTTTGCATGCCTCCTTTGATTGATCCTCTGTTTGCATGCCTTCTTTTAGGATTCGACGTTCGTACTCATTCATCAGTATCTTTTTAATTTCGGTTGATTTAAATTTTTCATCATCCAAATTTGCCAGGGCTATTACCATTCCATCATATGTATCTGGAAGACCTGATAACATAGCATAGGCTAAGTCATCGTCTCTCAATTCATATCCTACCTCTTTTAAGCTGTCGCTACACGTCTTCAGCCTTGCCAAGTATGAATTTATTGTCTCGTTGGATTCTAATTTTATTGATAGCATCTGCTTCTTCAATTGTAGGATTCTTGCTCGTGACTTCAGTTCAAATATCCTTTGTAATGCTTCCCATGCATCAGACGCCTTGTCGCAGTCCAGTATATTGATTTGGTGTTCCGGTTCCACGTCGAGAGCAATTGTTGCTAGGGCTTTATTTTCTTTATTCTTAAAGCGCTCTTCTTCTTCCGGTATGGATTCGGCCGACAGAATAGCTTCGCCGATTATATGCTTCCACAACTCTCGTTGTATTAACGTCATCTTCATATTAAATTTCCATGACTGATAATTTGCACCATTTAACTTATCGATGCGATCAACAATTTGCGATGATGATGAAGCCATTCTACTTATTTACTTCCTCTGTGTTAAAATTTGTTCACGCTTCGAGAAGTTTCCACGAGGTACTAGGTTATGTATACTCTCTTACTTGATAGTCTATATTTTTCTCACTTTTTGGTGGTCTACGTCTTTGCTCTGGGCCCATCACCTTGTTAGCAAAGCCTATCTATGTTTAATTATATGCGTGAATATACGTTGAGGAAAAGGAAAATAACGTCTACTACTTGCTTGATGTTTACAACGTGTGTATTAACGAAAAGATTAATAAGATCGATGCAGTGGCGACCACATCGATACCAAGATCGATATCTGCGAGTTACAATTTTCGATAGCAGTGTATCAAATATACATCATTAATTAATAAAAAAAATGGTTTTAAGGGGGAAATCTCTTTATAAGTACCTAAAGTGGTTTTTAGTTTTTTTGTTGTATCTCAAAAACTATTTAAGATATCTAAAAATGTTTTATACAAAATTTTTATTATAAAATTGCCTCTATTTACCACGTTAATAATATTTTTCCAAAGTAATTTTTGTCAAAAAGTTTTTAAATTTTTGAGCACTTTTTTTTCGACAGTTAATGCGTTTCATACTGACACTTATAAATTCGCTTGTACAATAACTTTAAATGAAATTGGCATTTCAAACTTTGTAATCCTGATCTGAAAAACGATCGTCGAATCGGAAGAAGAAAATTATAACGGTTCACTTTCAATACAATCCTAATGGTTGCCCAATATAACATCAATGTTTAAATTTGAAAAACCGTAAACATATTTCAAAATAAGAATAGTAAAAGGTTCTGAATCAACTAGATGTTCCAATTCAAATTCTTTATTAAATAACAAATTAATTAAATTATTAATTTAATCATTTTAAAAACGGTTTTGCGCGGAGCAAAATATATATTGTATGATTAAATTTTATCTAGTTGTGTATCTTTTGATTGTTTTTCAGGTAAAGTGACTTTTTTGTTAGTTATACCATCAATAATAGGCCATTGTAAAAAGTTATTTCTTTGTTAAATTATCGATTCAACTACCTTCTGACATCCAAAAGTTTACGATTCGACGTCTTCCCAAGTGTAGAATAAATTGATTCTTAATCATATAGTCATTCTCTATACATGCACATTGCTATCTATATTTATTCTAGATTTCAGTATATCCGACTAAACTATAGAATGTTTTCTACTAAAATACGCGCCAAGTATACATTATAAAAATTAGAGAATTTCCCTCTATAATATGATAAGATATTCTAATTATTTAGAATATTCCTCTATTGTGGAGTAGAATATATTTTAATCTTTACATAAACACGCACGCACGCACGCACATGTATACATATATGCATATGAATCTATTTATACATCATTCTATGGACTAACACCAGATATCGAGTGCTCACTGAACTGCTTTTTTCGCTGAACGTAACCAATTTAACTGATAACATGCAAACGTAATATGTATATGATACGTACACTCACATTCCGATTAATACACAAAAATTCCGATTCGTACTTACTCTCAAAACGATTAACTGATTCTGGTAAATTGTGCTCAAGCAACCACTTCTCCACTTTTTCCATTTCTTTTCACAATAAACAATACTATGTGTAGTCTACTCGGACACAGAACTCGCGGATATGTCAGGACACGATACGGTATATAAACATAATACGCGCGGGCTTGCACATGCGTAAAGCGAGTACCATTTGTTAACCAAGCGTCGACATATTTTAGAATATTTTCTTTATTTCAGATATTATTCTAAACAAGATACATCTATAAAGGAATATTCTAAATATGTTAAAATATTCGATTAGAGGATAGCTTTAAACGGAATTATTCTCTAATACAGAATACGATTTTTTCGGTGATGATTATGCATTGCCAAGCAATAATTGGACGACGATTCCGTTTTGAAATCCCAATCCAGATATGTACGCTGTAGTGTAAGAAATGACCATGGTACGTCGGACAAAGGAACTTTATCGACGCCAGCTTCGAGCAGAAGAACGGTACAATTTTCGTTCTCTGACAATCGGCTGGCTAACACAGCTCCCGCTGATCCTTCGCCAATTATCACGTAATCGTACTGAGGCAACAGTTTTTCCATTAATAATGTTTGTATATCCGTGATATCTGGACGCATATTAATAATGAGATATCCTAATACCATGAAGAGCAACTTCGAAACTAGGGACATGATCATCGTATATATGTACTACTGCAATCAGAAATATGGTGCTGAATTTGTTGTTCCATATAATATAATTATCCTGTTATTGAAGAGAGAACGTTAATTATTTTTACTAAGTTTTAGTAATATTATTACTTAAAACTTTTTTATTAGTAATATCATTACTAATATCAAACTAGTAATACATTACTAAAACTTTTCACACGTGCACATACGCGCGCGCACACATGTGAAGGGAAAAAAAGGAGAAAGAAAATACTGCGTGCGGGTATATCGTATAATATACAATATGTATTTACAGATATTTATATACGATACAGATTTTTTTTTCTTGGAACAGGTGTTCCGCGACTATCATGCTTACAGCTATTATTACAATCTATGTAACATATTTCAGCATTTTGCTATTAATGGCCACGCTTAATGTATTTTACCACTATTTGTCGTTCTCTCTATTGTACTTCGCCTGTCCTAGATAGCTATTTTGATATTTTTTGCAGTTATTTTTTAAAATTTGTTTTCGCTAATACAGAATTCTTATAGTATTAACATATTTTGTTTTTTATTAATATTTTATAAAACTTATAAAAGTTCTTTTGTAGTATTAACTAGAATGAGTTAATAACACAAACGTGATTAAAATAGATAAATTTTATTTTGTAGTTTTTACATTTTTATATGTTTTTATTTCTAAATAGCCTGTAGTACTTAATTTTTGAAAAGCCGACGAATAATGTGCCATTTTTCGATAACTAAACAAAGAATTAAACGTAAGAATTGCTTGCCGATAAAAGATTTTGTTTACCTTAGCAGTTTTTGCATGTAGAAATCTATTGTAATCGTTCTAATCCTTTTTTTACGGAAAATATTAAAATAGTTTTTTACGACTGGCTTGTTGTATGTTGTTATTATCGTTGCCATACTATATGGACATTATAATATAGTAATATAACACTTTGAAAATCGTAAAAAATTTACAAAGGTAGATAGATACATTCACAATTACGTGCTATAATTAATCCACGTATGATTGTAGACTAACTTTATTACTTATAAAAAAAAGCAATACTTTTTGTACACATTGAGTTGTTCTACTTTTGTTATCGTATGCATTTAATTAGTCGAGCATTGAATCGTAATTATGAAGAGATCAATTGGTAGATAATTATGAAAAAATTCTAGGTGACGCGCGTATTTTATTTTCCTTTTATGGACACGTTGCATTCATAGTCGCGAATGTCTTCAATAAAATCTCGCGATTTTTAAATGTTCTGGTACGTTTCACATGAAAATGGACTGTTACAGATGGATTAAATATTAATACAAAATAAATATAGATTATATATTAAATACATGTATTGAGAATATGAATCGAATGAGATTTACAATTAGTGAAACTTTGTAATCGATGCAATATCAAATAATTGTACATATTCAACTTTGTTATGAAACTTGTTCTTATTATGACAAATTTCACAAGATTGCATATGATTATTTTAAATTATAAATGTAATATAATTTACAGAAGCAATTAATTTAATTTGTAATAATCTGCCTGTTTATATTATATTTGTTTATTGCCTTATTTATATATTTGTGATATTTAAATATACAATTGGCATTAAATAATCTGAGAGATTCCTGAATATGCTTGATTGATTTAAAAATATATAATTGTTACTTAAAAAATGTCGCGGATCTTTTAAATGGATTTTTAATCGTGGATTTTGGACTCGTTGCCGAAGGAAATTAATTTTCTATAATAAAAATTAACAATAAATAATGATTTAACAACTTAGAAAAACATTTAATCTTGAGATTGATCTCTTTATTTTATTGATTTAGAAGAAAGGAAATTGGATTTACAATTAATGAAGTTAATTGATATTCAATTCAGAATTTAATTTTTCTTCACACATGTTCACATTCTTCACATTCATCTACGAGAAAAACATTCTGATATCAGAATGATGGTTTAATATTTTTGTCATCAGCAACAGTTGTTGATATCCATTCGGGAGCGATAGTTTAATCTTTCCATAGAGAAGTTTGATTACTACTTATAAAAATTTATGAAAAAGAATATTTAAAAATATAAGATATAAAATAAAAGATTGAGAAAAACACACACTTGACGAAAATATTAAATAAATTATCTTTAAGATAATTGTTCACTACCAATTACTTTTTGATTAACGATAGTTAATCACGGCGATAAACGCTATAATTACACTCGTAATATTGTAATTGTGATCATTTATACTAAACTCGCATTGCTCAGTTTCAAAGAATTTAAATCTTAATTACGTATTATTGTGAACTGCACGGCTGATTTGAAATCCGACGAAAACTATGATAGTTGCTTGTCTCACTTATTTAAAACGTGAAAAATACGAATTTTCCTCGAAAATTTTCCATTATTTTGTAAAAAAGATTGTTTTTAGAAGTGGAAAATTTTATCGACGCACGGAATAACTAAGGCAAGAAATAATCAACAATTATTTGAATGGAGTTTAAATATTTATTTTTCATGTCGAGCATCGATCATTTACTAATTGTAAGATTAAAATTCAATTTCGATAACAGTAAAAATTATATAATATAACATTGTTATTATAAGTCTGTTTTCTGTTGCTGAATTAATGTACACTTTTGGAACTGAAAGTGAGATAGGTACATTATATTTGATATTTGTCGAAAGCGAAAAAGCGAGTTCTAGTGAAGTCTAGTGCAGGAACGAAAAACAGACCATATGTAAAATGATGTTTACACATATGTCGTACATGGTATCAAACTTTAAATATTTTGTCATTTGCAAGCGCTCTCTAAAAGCATATACACACACGTAAATATACGACAATTTACGTACAGATTCAGATTCAGATATTCTTCTACCAATATGGCTTATACAAAATGTAGTAAAATAGTAAAGTTCAGAGTTTTCAGTTTGTCTGAAAGTTTTTTCATGTCAACAGCACTACTGCTCTCGTATTATCACATTAGATCTATTATTTATTGCTGTACTTTCTGAACTAGTACACATAGGGTAAAATCAGGGATTATGGCATAGGCTACTAATATGGAATAGAGGCTTATTTTTTAAACAAAGCATTGCAATCTGGCGGCAATCGCTGAAAATTATTGCAACTGTTACCAAACATGTCATAACAAACAATGAATTCGGTCCGACCAACCGTTTTGCTACAATTAACATTTATTCATTTTCGTTACGTCAGAAGATTCGGCAGCTTTTTCTAAAAAGTGTTCTCACAAACTGAAGGTAAGTTTTTTTAATGCTTATATTGCACAGACGATTTTAATAATGTTGCATGAACAATATTATGCAGATTAATTGCTATTTCAAACTTGTTTATTGCTACGGAAAGACTTTATTTGTCATATGACGACATGCGGGTAATGTGGAATACATCGATGGTTGAGAATATGGAATAGATTCCATGCATGTTAACAACTTATTCGAGATCAGATTAGGTTAGGTTAGGTTAGATGACAACATGTATTCTATATCAGTTTATTTGCGATTTATCAGCTTATTTGCAATTTTTTATTTATCCATGCGTAATAACGTTCGTAATGATGCTATTATATTTTCTGTGTTATTGTACAATAAAAATTGAACAGTTTTCTATTTTTCTTGATCAGTTTATATAAATAAACAAATTTGGACTTCATTTATTGTGTTATTTATTACTATGGTCAAAATTTCATCGGTATTCCATATTACATCCCATTTTTTAAAACCCCCCATTTTCTCACTTTTGACTTTTTTGTTAATATTGACGTTGGACTTAAGGAGGTTGTAAGGGCATAAAACACATATATTAATATTTTCGCTTTAAACAAACTACATACATGTGAAAGTCGTGTTTATAACATTCTGGTTTTATTGAGCAATACATTTGTATAGGTTATTTATTTTATTTGTTATTAGTTTTATTGTTATAAACAAAAATTGTTAAAATAATAAGAAAAATCTAAATGTTTTTATATAAATATATTAAGTACTAAACATGACTTATGCAAAGTTTCATTGAGATTCACCATTAGTTTATAACAAATAACAAATTTTATTTATTTACTGAACAATTAATGTCTGCATCTCAAGATAACTTTACAAAAATATTGTTGAATTCCTAGAATATTTATACCTATAAAAAAATTTAGATTTTTATCATATTATTTTATAATACATTTTCATATATTTATATTAGAGTAAAAATTTTAAAAATATTACTACTTATTTAAATAACTTTTGATCCAGATGGTCAATTGTTTCTATTTTTTTTTTGTATTATTATTAAATGAAATTTAGAATAGTCTGTAATTTTTTCAAGTAGTTCTTAACATATTGCATTTGCCTTACAACCTCCTTAAATATTGGCGACTTTCATTTATTGGATGTTGTAGCTAACATATTCCTCAAGAATTCTGTGTAAATTTGAAGTCTTCATATGCATTTATATCGGAGTAATGTTAATTTAAAAAAAGCTATTCCATAATCCCTGCTTTTACCCTAAATATACGTTTATTTAAACTTATTCCACCGATTCAGAGTACAGCAATAAAAAACAGACTTATTGTTGTTACTTGTCATCACGAACATAAGCGCGCGGATTCCTCTTATCATCTGCTAGTTACCTTTTCCTCGTATCTGTTCTTCCACTTTAACCAATATTTCTTAATCATATCTGCTCCTTTCTCACCTGTATAGAGATGTAAAATTATCAGTCAGATTCAATCTAACAATTATTTACGGTGAAATTACAGTAAGATTAATAATTTATTGGTAATTTTGGTAAAATTTGTTATTTTTGATAGTTTTATGCATAAATAAGTCATATTTATATTTTCGGCGTTTATTGTATAAGATATTGTATAAGATAAAATAACATTATTTATATTAGGTCTGTCGAAGTTTGCACTTTTTGCATTCAGAATCTTCGCTTTCTCTCTTTCTAACGCTCGAATATATTTAGTTTGTATGATTTGAATGCTCACATGTTTTAAAAAAAAATTCTTGATTCGAATTCAAGGCTTAATTCGAGCTACATAAAGGCCCGTCTACAATACACGGAGTAAGAAGTAAGAGTAAGAAATTGACCAATCACAATCGATTATTTTTCTCACATTCGACTGTGATTGGTCAATTTCTTACGCTTACTTCTTACTCCGTGTATTGTGGACGACGCCTTTAATAATTCTTCACTTAAATTACATAAGAATCAAAATTACCATAAAATTAAAACCAACGAAAAGTCTCGTAAAAGTCTATCAACGATATACAAACGTTTTGGCTTACTAAGCCTTCTTCAGTGTATATTGCAACCAATTAATTAATAACAGTATTAGTATATATTAGATTGACATACAATGATCAGACATCAGTCCTAACGGACAATTCGTCAAAATCTTAACATAGATCAACACAATTATAGTTCAGAGGACTAGCTTTTGGTCACAGATTTTGTCCGATAGTTCTTCTCATTATTACAAATCTCCAAATTCATCGGTGGACGTCGAGAATTCAGCTTGTCGCAGATTCACGCAACCATTGAGAGTTCATTATCTTTATGTATTCTATGATATTTATTTGGTATTCAGTATAAACATTTTTAGAGATTACAACACGCGAATATAACATGAATAAATCTGTTCTCATCAAATGTACTTTCATAAATTAGTAAAATTATTCCGAAGATAAACCTTGCCGGTACTTGTTGGTTTGTTGTTCTCTGATGTGAATCGATTTAAAATTTTAACTTTTTGTTACATTACTTCAAAATTATTCTTTTTGCTCAGATTAAATATTCTGGTGCAATTATGCAATTAAACATAGGGTGCAATTACAATAAAAGTTAATTTTCTGTATTTTCTGTATATAACTATAATTTAAAATGTTTTCATTTTTGTGTCTTATATTAAAAATTTTCAATTATATGTAACATAATACTGTAGTATTATGCTTACATGCTGTAGTCGAATTATGTAAGCTAATAAGGTATGACGAAAAATATGAAAAAAATAGAGACATTAGATGCCCCCCCCTGCCACATTTTTTATATTATAAAAAATCTAATTAAAAATTTTTTTTTACATTTCCTTAGTTATTATATAACTAAGTGGGCAGAATTACTGCTCCACCCTGTATATTATATGCACATAACATATATTAATTAGAAAGCTAGGTACGTATATACATATATACAGGGTGTTTGAAAATTATCGGCTAATCGATCACGAGCAGGTAGAACGGACCGAATTGAATCGAAAAA